>NC_135411.1:53813766-54113766 GCF_051991245.1 Festucalex cinctus
CAACTCTCCACCGCTGAAATGTCAAACCAATGTTCACTCTCGTTCTTGCCCGGCGTCGGTCACTATCAAGTTTAGATTTATTTTTTTTTTCGTGGCACTTGACATTGTTTTCTTTTTTTTTTTAAGCAGCCTTCCGCGGAGTAACAGCGGGTGTCTGGGGCAGCGAAAATCTGTACTAGTTCCGTCTTCGCACGACAGGAAACAACTGACGAGGACGCGCATGACGTCACATCCCGCAGACAGAGGGCGGGAAATTCGAAACATTCGGACCGGACGCTTCCGAAATAATGTTGGCCAGAGGCTTGTAGGAGTACCCATTGTGAACAGCTAAGATATTGATCTACTAATTAGAATATGTTTCAGTCATAAATGGTCAAATAAAAAGGCTATTGTTAAGATATTTTTGGGGGAAATCCTCCATATAGTAGCTTTAAATAACTGCCGGATAATTAGTGATGGCTTTCTTTATTATCTGTTTTATCTCTGACGTCAAATTGGTCAATAAGTGCCGAAAATTGTCGGCCTCCGATTTTATCTTAGGCTTGTGTGAACGTCACAGGTGTAAGCTCTGAAATGTTTTTGGAATTATTTTTCTATCTGCTTCAGGATCTGAGATATAAATTCATTTTAATTTTGTTGAATTTCCAGGAAAAATTCAGGTTTTCGGGAGTGACTTAAGTCACCCATAGGTTAAAGAGACCTGTTTTGCCAGGCGCTTTAGGCCTAAATGAGTTAAACTGCTTGGACACCCCAATTGGAATTTAGCGGAAATCTAAACACACAGCAATAAGAACTAACATATTGTATTTTTAAATAAAAGGCATGCTTTGCTTTAAAAACCATCACAACTACCTACTAATCACTACTACCTACTAATGCTATCAACATAAAATCCCATTGACATGCAACTGCCGTCGCCTTCCAGGAGTGATAGGCCTTCAAATAACATATTTACACACAACCTCTGTAGGAACACGCATACACAGGTAATATGATGAAAATACTAAAAAGGCACATATTGTTCTTAAGCTGTAAAAACAGTTACATTAATACAGCTCTGTTGAAACTTTGTTCTACTCTTCTGATCTCATAAGCGTGTACTCTATGCATGCATGGCACAACACTGCCTCGAATAGGCCAACGCACAAAACAGCCACCATGTTTTAGTATATTTTTATTTCACTTTATTTATTTCCTAGTTGTTCTTTGAAGTTGCATTTTAAGTTGAGTTTTCTGGGATTCAAGGAATTTATTTTTGTACTACCAATGCACATTTCCACTTGGTATGGCAAGAGATAGTAAGGTTAGGTTAGAAAGTTCTGAACCACAGAGAAAAAGCAATTATGTGGATGCAGCAAGATGAAAATGCAAAATGCCAAGACCTTTCCTGCCTGAGCATGTGGATTGTGCAGCTTGTCTCTGGAAATGTTCAAAAGTTATTTCCAACTGTAATGATCTGTGAATGTCCTAAACATTCAAAATCCAGGCTCAAACAAGTCTAAAAATCTCTGAAAGATACAGGTAAAGTTGTTGGAAAGCGAACCACTAAAATGTGGGGATAGAAATTGAATTTGCCCCCATCATACGTCTTGCTATAAACAAATGGTCCAACGACTTTGCAAACAGCCAACAATAGATTCCTTGTACGGCTTCCCACAGGACACTGAGGAAGACGATGACGATGATGATGACGATGATGACGATGACGAAGACGACGACGATGATGAAAAGAACAGAGCTTCATCTGAAGCAGCGTCCTCCAGTGATGATGATGACGATGACGTACGTTGTTCACTTTATGATAAAGCTAAAACAAAAACAAACAAAAAACACTAATGCCACTCGAACTTCTGTGGTGACATTGAAGAAATAGAAAAATGTGTACTGAAATATTGGCTCCTAAGTTTCACTGTTATTTAAAATAAATAAATAAATAAACATCAAATTTTTGATTGAAACCCATATTGCTTACAATAGGGAAAGGCAGCGCACGTATTGTGCGACATTTATTTTCATTTAAAGACATGACGTAATCAAGTATCATTGCCATATGGTGAAGGGGGTAGCGAGCACGACTGCTCCGTCCCAAAACCGTAATCAATCTTCGCCAAATGTGCACTTCTGTACTCATTGCGGAGTCATACTCTAAGGGTGTATTGAGACCAGAAAAGTCCTTTAGTACGCTTGTTTAGTCCGAACCAAAAGCGGACTTTATTTTTTTGAGTTTGGTGCGATTCATATTCACACTGTGCTTTTTGCAAGTGGACTATATTGCGTAATCACGTCGACCCACGTGACGATCCGTGCTCCCATTGGACAAAAATGACGAGGGCTGTACGCGTACGAAACCTGGAAATAGCGGAAAACGTGAAATTCCGACGTGCTGTATTACTGATCTGCATATTTGTGGGGTTATTAGATGCAAGATATATGTGAGCGTCAAGGGCAGCTCATTCAATGGAGGTTCCGCCACGCCGTTGCTAATTTTGGAACGCGTCGTCGATTGCGTGCAGTAAACGGAGGAGCTGTTGCGCTCCGCTTACCCCGCCCCCACCACAACATGCTGACAGCAGCGTGGCTAAACAGAATATGGATGATTCTGAATGAATTTAGCACAATATTCACTACCGGGCAGAATTTTCCCCCCATGATACTTGACTACGAAGGCTTGTTAAGCCCAAAAAGGCGCATATGTCCAGTAATTGGAGCGGATCAGCCGTGGTTTGTATTCAGACTGCAAAGCGAACCGCGCCGTGTGCGTTTGGAAGAGGACCGAGACCACCTCGAAAGGTGGGTCTCGGTCCGCTTGTTTGGTCCGCACCAGGATTCCTTTGTGTGTATTCAGACCTGCACAAAAGGTCCGCACCAGCGTGCGAAACGAAATCTGGTCTGTTTAAAGCGGACCAAACAGTGCAGGTCTGAATACACCCTAAAAATAACAAAAGCCACATTATTTTTTATTTTATGGACAGCAAGCTGCACCTCCCAACATTGCCACAGTCATAGCATCGGCAACGTAAAGGGTCCATCCATCCATCCATTCATTTTCTTGACCGCTTATTCCTCACAAGGGTCGCGGGGGGTGCTGGCACCTATCTCAGCTGACGTACAACCACCCACACTCACAAGCACACCTAGGGACAATTCGGAGCACCCAATTAACCTGCCATGCATATCTTTGGAATGTGGGAGGAGACCGGAGTACCCGGAGAAGACCCACGCGGGTACGGGGAGAACATGCAAACTCTACTCAGCAAGGCCAGAGCCTGGACGCGAACCCGAGTCCCCAGAACTGGGAGGCGGACGTGCTAACCACTCCATCACCGTGCCGCCCGTAAATGGTACATACAAAAAAAATATTGTGACTGTCGGCCAAATATTTTTGTAGTATGATTTGGGCATAAGTAGGGATGTGCACATACATTTAGTGAGGGTCGATCACATCTTTGGGACGGACAATTTATAGAAGTCAGGCCAGAAGCTGCCGCCTTGACAACCATACCTCTGTACAAGGAGAAGGAACAAAATCTGACGGTTCGGAGTGAACTCGCATATCAAATGCACCGTACTAAAACAATTCAGATAGGGATAAATACTTAAGCAGTATAGAAAATTATGTACGCAGAAGAGATAGACCGATGTTTTTTTTCAATTCTGTGGTAACATAATCTGACTATTCAAAATGTTTGCTTGTGTTGAAGAAGGACGACGATGATGACGACGACGATGATGACGATGACGACGAGGTGGACAACAAGGAGAACAAGTCAGAGGACAGCAGCAGCGAATCCAACTCTGGTGGCTCGTCAGACTCTGAATCAGACTGAAGGCCGGCGGTCGCCGCGAGGGGCACGGTGGGGGGGAGAGGGGTAGCGGGACCGCCGTGACGACGGGATAGACCAAGCTGAGCCACGCCAACGCCCGCCCAAGCCACCTCAGTTTCACACGCCCGCCTTTTTTTTTTTTTTTTTTTTTTTTTTTTTGTGGTTCCCTTCAGTCCCTCTCTGAGTTTTAGTTGTACCCGCATCCCACTGGTTTGGCGATGTTCCGAACTGACACTTCCTTATTCTTTCACGTTTTACAACAATGTCGCCCATTTGATTTGGTTGTTCCGGAGGGACGAGCCAGGCTTTTCACAGCCAAAGAACATGACGACCGGATGGGACACTTTAAGTATGGAGAGGGGCGGGCAAGATGTGAGGGTGTTTGTACTGGAAAAATTGCACTCTTAAGGATGTTTCCTTGTTAATACCCTTTTTCCCCTCTCTTTCCTTTTTTTTCCCCTCTGCTTTTGATTTTATCCCGTTAGTTCTTAATAAAGAAGTGGTATTTTTTCAAATATATATATATAAAAAAAAACAAAAAAAACAAATCAAGAAGCCATGATGAATGTTTGTTTTTTTATGTTGTTGCTGGAACGTCGTTTAAAATGCTGAAGTGCACATACGTTTTCAACCATCTTTTTTTTTTAATTTTTTTTTAATTTTTTAAACAAAAAACTTTTTTTCTTTGATTGGAAGCGTCAATTGATTAGGCACCATTGTACTAATTGAAACAGTGCCGTAGTCACTCCACAAACTATAGAATATATTGACATTACACCTGCTTACAAAAAATATACACTCACATGCAGTATCCCCTTTGTAAACAAAAAGCAATTTGTGGGAGTTTTTTTTTTGTTTTTTGTTTTTAAATCAACAAAGAAGCGCTGCATGTTTGATTTGAAGTTTGTTGCTCATTTTCTGTCCAAACAACAAATAAAGCAGTTTGTTGTGCAACACTCACTATGTTCCCCCCACGCATGCTTTTTTTCTAAAATATTCTAATTTGGCTCATTATAATGGTGTTTGATGTTGGTTACCTCCCCCACAATCTGCACTAAATAGTAGAGTGGACAACACAGACTACATCATGAATGTACATATTTGACATTTTTGCTTGGTGATGACACATCATGACTGACGTTAGTTATAACATTCTGTTAATGTGATGCTGATTTGACTGAAAAAAAAAAAGTTAAGAGGTCAAAACTTGTGTATTATTGTAAATACTGTTTTAATTTTGTATGGAGTGTTTTTCTTTTCTCCCGTCCGTTGCTTGATTTTGTTTTTCTTGAGGAGAGAGATGTTTAAGAGCAGCAAAAAAAAAAAAAAAAAGGCTAAGTTTGTACTGCTGATTATTTGACAAAAAAAATTGATGTTTTCTATAGCCGGGGGTGTTATTATGATGTCGTTGTAGTTCAAGTATTTGGGGCAAATAAACGCAATCTTGAACAATTTGTCTTTTCAGTATGAAGGAGAAAAAAGGAGAGAGAGAAAAAATCACATAATAAAGCCATCAGGGGGTGGGGGGGGGACACGTTTTGAAAAGACTTCTGAGACATTTTCACCACAGAAAATGGTTGTAATATGAGGGTGAAATTATTTTTGAGTTATAGATATTGAAAGAGAAAAATATTTTTTTCCAATCTGAATATCAGGGTAAAGTTGTTTTTAGATACATTTTGAGTGGGGGAAAGCATGTTTTAGGGGCGGGGGTGCCATATTAAGAAAATTATTTAAAAAAATAAATTTGTATTTTATTGGCAATTTTTAAGGATTAGTAAATCAGTAACAAGATTAGATTAAAGATTTATTTTTTATTTTTTTTTACTTGGACAAAAACATTCAACCCGGATTGGCTGGTAACCAGTTCAGGGTGTACACCGCCTGCTGCCCGAAGGCAGCTGGAATAGGATCCAGCACTCCCGCGACCGTTGTGAGGAAAAGCTGCTAAGAAAATGGATGGATGGTTTGAAAAACATTCAATTAATGATTTTTTTTTTCTTTCACAAAATATTACATAAATACATATTCTGCCAGTCAGAAGAAATAATGTATTTTCTTCGGTAGTTTTAGTGCCATTTTTAATTTATTTTATTTTTGCCAGGGGGTATATGCACAGGTCACGTACATTCAAAAAGTCTATAAGTAGTACAAATACTGTTTTTGTTTTTCAGTGAGCTAGTAATCGATTTTATTTGAGATATTATTATGAAAACTTCCTTTTTTTATGATACGTGAAAAAAAAAATCCCATGACGTAACCGGAAGTGCCTTGTTATCCCGCGCTGTGATTGGTCGAGCGCTGCTGCATGGCCGCCTTGCGACTGTCAAGCGGCACAAGACGTCCATTTGTTTGTTTCGTCTCGTCAACAGCTGCGACAAACAAACAAGAACAACAAACAGAAATACCCTTTTAACTTTTTTTTTTTTTTTTTTGAGACACGACGGATATGGACGTTGAAGAAGATTCCTCGCGCTGACTAACGCGGGTCATGTGGAGTCGCCTGCTGCTGGTGGTGAACGGGCCGCTTCCGTGACGACTAGGTAAAAGAAAAGCAAAATCTAAACGGTGTCTGTGATGATCATGGTGGTGGTGATGATTATGATGATGATGCGCACGCACCCTCAATGCTGGCTGCGCCTGCAAGCGCGTCACGGTTCGGCGCTTTGAGCCAGCTAGGTAGCTAATGCTAGATCCAACACACAATTAGCCGCTTTTTGGTGATCCACTGGTCCCTAATCCGTCGTAATAGAAAAACACACAATGACGCCACAGAAAACTTAAACAGCCCGAACCTTGCGGGATTTTAGTTCAATTTCGATCAATCGGTGGCTTGGTGCACAAAATTCTTGTTAATTCAATTACCTATTAGCTGTTCTCTCTCACTCTCTCTTTTTTTTTTTTTTTTTGACTTGGCACTACAACCACAATAATAAACGTACAATTTAGGTGAAAAGTTTACATACACGTTGCAGTATTTTCGATCAATCACATTTCAGTGGCTTGGTGCACAAAATTATTATCTATGGACTTCCGCATTCGCCGTATTAATGCACCCAACCTTCCGGTGCAGGGAGACTTCAGTGGAACTCACTATTGATGTGATGTAAAACGCAAATCCTAAATCCTTAAGGCCCTCAAAAATAACAGGGGCCGCGCCATGCTTTAACACTATGCCTATCAGAATTTTAAAACAATTAGATCTCCCAGAGCCGTAATTTTGACGGCTTGAGTTCTGTTAATGACGTCATTGCTTAAATGATTACGACACGGAAATACAAGCCGTTCGAGTAGCTAGGAAAGCTATTTTTTTGTTAATGTAAATTATGTATTGTAGCTCTTCTACGGGTCCACACAATATCCCACCTCCCCACCCCAACCAATAACAACAACTCTCTGTAGCTGTAGCCTCCTCTTCGGCCAAGTTTTCTCTTCGCCGACGGGATCTGACGATGTCTGCCTCGTCAATATTTTGAAGCAGATGTAATGTCTCTACTGTTTATTTTTTGGTCACCTCATGGTGACATTTCTCTTAATGCCTTGCTGAAAAGCGGTTGCTATGGAAATCCAGCATTGTTGTCAGCAGGTGCAAGAGTAATGACTCATATAAATATTTTCATGTTTTTTAATACAATAAAATGGCAGCATAGGAATAACATGCATATAGGCACATGAAAGTCAAAATGCCAGAAAGGCAGAAACATTACATGATTTTGAAAACAGATTAGCAAACACATCAAAGTTTAGCTTCAAAATCCATCTCTGGTTCTACTGTTAACAAACAGCGCCCTTGTGTGATCGACAACTACAGACTAGTTATCCCTGCAAATGTTAACAAGTTACAGCAAACTGTCTCCGGTGGTCAGCAAGGCAGAGTTAAACCGTCTATCTGCGCACACAGCAGTGATTGCTTGATGTACTAGGGCTGCACGATTAATCTAAATCTAACCGACATCGAGGTTTGACCAAGTGCAATAACCTAATCGCAAAACAGTGTGGTTTTTAGTTTCTTTTTTTTTACCCCCTTTGGCGTTTGAGTGATAGCTGTATTAGCCAACCACAATTGCCAATGCGTGAGTCTTAATGGCGCTGGCCAATCAGCGTTGTTGGATCATACAAGTTAGTCTGCGCTCCGGTGCCTTCATTTTGTACAGCGCAACCATAACGAGTGCACCTCGAGGCATGCTGTGACTGCCGTGCACCGAAGTGGATTTAATGGAAGAAGGGACTTCTGCCGCTATAAAGGAGGGGCGAGAGAGCAACTTGTGCCAGAGAAGGGCACTACGTCTGTTATTTGGCCGTATTTCGGATTCGACAAAAATGACGTGGACCAAAAGAAAAGCGCCAGATACAAAATGTGCTATCAGCGAGTAGCCAGATCTAGAGGCATCACGACCAACCAGTTAGTATAACGTTTATAATATGGAGTGAATGTGACAGCAACGTATTTGTCACCATAATTGAACTGTGCATGTTTTTTGTTGTTGTAGTTTTTTAATCTTAAAATGGCATTAAAATGACGGATAATATAATCTAAGTGTTCATTTTATTGTCAGGAATTAATATTTGTAGCCTAAACATGAGTAGTACTGAGTTGAGTTGTGAGCTTTGTGTTGATTTTGGTCACAATAAATGTGAATAATTTGCAGTTATCTTGCCTGTTGTCAACGTGATGTATGTACAGAACACCATTTTGTTACTACACCATTGAGAAGATTCAGCCAAGGGATTTTCAAATGAAAATGGAGGATATGGCCCTGTCAGGCCCAGACAACGCCAGGCTAGAGGTATAGCAAGTATTTTAAATGAATGTTTGTCATTATTGAGTTTTAACGTTTGCGTGTGGTAGGCCTTGGTCCACGACATCTATTCTGAGCTGGTGGAGGACGCCTGCCTGGGCCTTTGTTTTGAGGTGCATCGCGCTGTCAAGCACGGCTACTTCTTCCTGGATGACACCGACCCAGAGAGCGCCAAGGAATTCGGTTGGTACCGTCGGGCCTTCATCCAGTTGTTTTATATCAGTTTTTTTTTTCTTTTCTTTTTTCTCTTAAGACGTGAGCTCAGTGAGCAATCAAAGGACGAATTTCACAAGTGTAACCTGCCCATAGTTTCCACTTGGCTGCAAGTGCTCCATTGTGTTGCTGACCTTCGTTTCCTCTTAGAAATTGCCTTTACCGTACCATAAAGTAAGTTGGATCAATTGTAATCATAAGTCAGGGTACCATATTGTACAGGACACCCTCCCTCTAGCTCCTCCATTAACTCAAGTAGATGCTTCTTTTACACCACAGTCTATGCTTTGCTCTGGTACCTAGTCACTTGGCACTGCAAGTGTTCCAAGCAAAATCATTATTGTAACATTTGCCCAAATACTGGTCATAGGGCTGTGCAATTACCGTCATCAAAATTCAGTTTTGAGTTGTTTCAATGTATACTTCTGCACCTTTTTTTCTTTTTTCTTTTTTTCATTAAAGTAACGAATATGCTGCAATTGGCTGGCAACCAGTTCAGGATGAACCCCGCCTACTGCCCGAAGCTGGCTGGGATAGGCTCCAGCACCCTTGTGACCATTGTCAGGAATAAGCGGCTATGAAAATGGATGGATGGATAACTCGTATAAGTTTTGTTCCGTCCAAAAGGAACTTGCAGAATTATAGTGTTTCAAAGAATTTTATTTGTCTTAAAGGGATTTTCAGCAGTAAACAGTTCATATTTTATTCAGAATTAATTTGATAACTTCATTATTTTTCATGTACAATTAATATCTTTAAAAACAAATTTTTCCACTTGATGTCGACTGAAGATGACATCACCTGTGCTGAGGAAGTAGGTAACAACCAATCATGGCTCACCTGTTTTCTGGGTTTGGTCAACAAATTGCAGTCGACAGCGAGTGGAAAAATTATTTTTTAAAGATATTAATTGTGTATGAAAAATAATGAAGTTATCAAATTAATTCTGGACAAATGATTAACTTTACTGCTGAAAATGGCTCAATGAGTCAAGTTTAAACTAGGGTTATCAAGCGATTTAAAATGTTTAATCGTAATTAATCGCGTGACTTAAATAGTTAAGTCACGATTAATCATAAATTTGATATCTCTTCTAAATGTACAATAAAATGTACAATAAAAATGTTTTTTCTAAGTTTCATACTCTTGTTAACATAAAAGTAGGGATGTAACTATAAGGGCAATATCGTGATATTAAAACTGCCACAATATCATAGTCATATTCATGATATTTAAAAGCAACACATCTGTTAAAAAAAAGTCAGGTTGATTTCCATTTGTGCAGTTCTAGCACCCTCTGGTGGATATTTTTTTTCGTGCTTAATTTTCATTAGGGATGTTTTGGCCCTTCTATGTTTAAAATCTACACTAATTGAAAATGATAATTAATAATAATATTAATAATAATAATATAATAATATAAATAATTAAAATGAAGGGGAACATAATATGCCTGTGAACCGACAACCGAGTCAATATGTGAAGGAACTCAATGTGTGCGTGCATTAACAAGTAAGCGGCTTAATATTAAATATTAGAGATTGTAGATGGTATATATGCATTGCTGTTATGTACAAAAGCACAATATTGTGCCTTTTTTTTTAGTATGAGTTAGTTCATTTTTTTTTTTTTTACAATATTGTGACCTTTTTTAAATATTGCTAACCTCCCCACATTATTCTGATAATTATCGTATCGTGAGCTTCATATTGTGATAATATTGTATCGTGATGTTTGGATATCGTTACATCCCTACATAAAAGTAGAAAAATATTAAACTAATAGATATATGGCTGCATCTTGTAGTAATTTCTACAGTAATTTTATAATAATTCATTAAATTGAGTTACAATTAAAAAGCTGTAGTGTAAAAAAAAACGTAATATTGATTTGTGTTGAGGCAATTTTTTTTTCTGCCACTAGATGGCGTAATTGCATTTTTAAGACATTGGTGACTGCTCAATGTATATTTCTTTTAATTAAGAGCTATCAAATCTATAGCATGAAGGAACTTGTGAAATTCTGCACATTTTTAAAATTGTAAAATACAACTTGATCCCAGTCTCCACAAATATATGCATTATTATTCAATTTATTACTGCTAATTTTTTACATGGACGTGTCTGCTGCATTGCAACTGAACTGGAGTTCCCCCAGTACAGGCGTTCCAAGTAAGGGGCGGTCATTAATCGCACATTAAAAAAACCAAAAAAACAACAACAATCTTGCCCTTAATTAAAGGAACTTTAACTCAAAATTAACACACTAATTTTGACACCCCGAGTTCAAACATTTTCTTGTTTTGTACCAAAAGAATAAATGATCGTCCAAATTGTGATTTCAATTATGACCAAAATAATCATGATTAATATTTTCTTCATAATCGAGCAGTCCTAACTGGTCAAAAGAACGATAATGAACACACATGCTAACGTTAGTTCAGCTGCAGGCTACCGCGTGTCTCCACTTGGCTGAATAGTCATCACGGTTTGACGATTAACCATGAGAAGGACCTTCAATCTGATCCATCTGTGCTTGTTGCAGAGATTGTGGACCAGCCAGGTGTGGACATCTTTGGTCAGGTTTACAACCAGTGGAAGAACAAGGAGTGCGAGTGTCCCAATTGCAAGCGGCTGATCGCGGCATCCCGCTTTGCGCCGCACCTGGAGAAGTGTCTGGGCATGGGACGCAATAGCAGCCGCATTGCAAGCCGCAGGTTGGCCCCGCCCCATGCAAATTGAGCATCCAAATCTGATTTTTGATTGCATGCATTTCATATTATGGACAGGCTGGCCAGCAACAACAACAACGTGAGCAAGTCGGAGAGCGACCAGGAAGATAACGACGACCTAAATGACAATGACTGGTCGTACGGCGCAGAGAAGAAATGTGAGCAATGTAAAAGTCAAACACAAACTCCAACTGCTCTCATATAGCAGCCTTTTTAATCATTATCATTATTATTATTATTATTATTATGGTTTTGTTTTCTGATTGCAGCCAAGAAGAGAAAGTCAGATAAGGTCATTTTGCTTTTATTTCTCCTCATTATTGACAATGTTGTGTGCCGTCTTGTGACTTATGTTTTTACATCTGTACAGAACCAAAATTCACCGCGGAGATCCAAATCTCTAAAGCACAAAAATGGTGAGGGATAATTCTTGTTTGTCTTTTCAGTAAATGTGTCAGGCTTTACATGAGTAGGATTTTAGGGGCCGATTGATGATCATCAAGTTTGAAAAACCAAGCTAGCTAATCCGGTTTAGATAACTTGTTTATTTACTGTATTTATTTATTCAATTATTTTAATATTTTTTGTTTTATTTAAAAAGTGACAATTTATAGTAATGAGCATTTGCATGTAAATATGCCAGATTATAGCAATTGGCGAGTTTCAACTTGTGATGTTTGGAATGCAATCAGGTTGGCGTCAAGTCTAAAAAGAATTTAGCAATGAATAAATTCACGTCTTCGTTTTTTAATTTGGGATATTGTTCATCCAAAGATGTGGCCATTAAATCTGCACATCAAAAAAAGTGTCAAAATGTATTTTCTTTTGTTTAAATGTTGTAAATTAAAATTCTGAAATTGAGAAAATATTTTATTTCATCTAAACAAATGATTTCAAAAAAATGAAAAATGAGTGAAAGTTGACTGAATATAATTCAAATTAACTGATTTATTTTTGTTTAATTCAGATTAGAAATTAAAACATTGAGAAATTTGTCAAATTTAAGTTAAGAATTCAAACGTGATTGACATTTATATTTAACTTGAATAAATTAATTCCAACGTTCAAAGTGAGTGACATTGAAATTAAGAATTTTAAATTGAGTAAAATGGGTGGAAAATATTTTTCTCTAACTCATTTGCTCCCAAAAACATATACATACGTTCTATTTTAAACATTGTCATGCTCCCAAAGACGTATTTATACATTTTTTATGTTTTTTTTTTTTTTTTTTTAATGCTAGAACATAAAGAAGTCTTTGATGCAGCCTCTGAACTTAAGAGAATGAAAGAACCAATGGTAGTTATTACAAAAACGGCCATCAGGTGGCAGCAGAGTATAAGAGATGAACCAGGGCCATGGTTTTCCCCACTGTTTTAAACAGATTTGTGAATAATGATGAAATTTAGCTATATTCTAATGCTAATTGCTGCAAAACTGAAACAGATAGAAATATTCTTTTTTTTTTCTGATGAAAGAAGAGACTCTAATCTTGCTTATGGTAGGTTCTATGTTTTTTATAGCAGTAGAACACAATATTCTGTGGGCCTTGCAAAATCAGTCAAAATCCAGTAAAACAGCCAGGAGCGAAGGGGGTTGCTTTGGTCAAAATGGCTGCGAGTGAAAGATGAATAGAAAATGTTCTCTTTTCATATTGTTGTATTGAAATGAATGTTTTCTATAATTAAACAGAGGACATTTCCATACTGTGCTTAGACTAGAGGGTGCACCTCAGTTTTGAGGAGACCATTTTTGTCTTGACATCCCCTTCAAATGAATATAATGAATTGTTTTGTGTTTCAGGTGATCTGGGCAGCAGCGTCCCCTCGGAAGCCTTCAAGGTGACCACTTCTTTGCCCTGATCGCCATCAGTCTCACTTTACAGCAACTCCTTGCATCTTTTGCCTTCTTTCAGTACAATAACTACACTAGCGCTGGCATCAGTTACGAAACTCTGGGGCCCGAGGAAGTCAGGTCGCTCTTGACCACGGTGAGAAAACCACAGTTACTGTCTAGCTCCGCTCTCCACATGGTTTGCCCCGACAAAAGATTGCTTGTTTGGGTGGGGAATTCCATCGCAATGCAAAAGAGCGAAAATGTGGTGATGGATGTTTTGCTCAAGGTGTGTTTGATTGTGCAGCAATGTGGGGTGATCTCTGAACACACCAAGAAGATGTGCACCAGGTACGTATCGCACATACACAAGCACAATGCTGTGATGTGGTTCCGTCCGTCTTCCCCTTTCCCCTTTCCGCTTAATACTGCTCTGAAGTGAAAGTGAAAGTGCATGAAGTGACTTCCGCTTTCATCTTCATCTACTTCTAAATGTTGGGACAGACTGAAGGTTGAACACAAGTTGGCAGCAGGGGCGGCAAGCCATCGACCTGCACGCACGTGCCCCCCCTGGCGGGCGACCAGTCACCGGCCTCTTTCGTACAGAGACCCTGCAAAATGTTCGCCCCAAGACCCACTTTCACACAGTAGCGCTGCATCCAGCCATTAGATATAATAAATTCCTATTTGTTCTATTTGTTGAAACTGTCATTAGGACCTGACACAAGTCTGACAGTATGATCTGTGCAAAAAAAAACACAAAAAAAAAAAACAGTGTCTGGCCCACTGTTCTGAATATACGACTCAATAGTCAATAGGCCAAGATTCTTGAAGTCGCGAGGCCGCCATATTGCTCCTCCCAAGAACCATTTCTCAGCATACGATCCTATACATTTACAGTAACAAAATTGGAGAACATTTGAGACAGTACTTAGTAGAAACAGCATGATTTCTGATGTTTTAAAATTGTTAAACATAAATAAGAGGACTTCAGACATTTTACAATTTGCCTTAATACATGTATAAATTATATGCTTAATGATGTTTAGTGCAGTAGGAAACTTGTATATTTTTTTTTATTAAAGAATTCTAACTGTAATTCATCAAAAGATGTATCTGCCAAATCTAATATTGGGGTCTAAGGAACTGAGCGATAAAAGACAAAGGGGGTCTTCAAAGCAGCATATCTTATTTTTTTTTAATTATTATTTTTCTTGTTAAAAAATAGTGACCACCCCACCACAAAAAAAAAAGAAGTCTTTTTTTATTTTATTTCGTTAACAAAATTGTTTTTTGAATTTTAATTTGTTTTTTTCGTTAATCAAGCACAACAAACTGTAGCTGGCGGAGTCAGTGAAGGTTGGCCAGATGTACTGATTTGCTAACTACGAATGACATGTTTCATTCAGGGTGATGTATGTAAAAAGATAAATGGAGTCCCACATATGTCACCCTGAATGTCATTTGTGGACGGTTACTGAGTGGGTCCTCATCATCAGCCACAGTTTCATCTTCACTTTTGGCTGGCCTCAAATCTTCCTAATCATCCTATCTGTGTGAAAAGGGGCAAATTCCGGTGAGCTGGTCTCCCTCCATCGAGGCTCGTGCGTCAAGTCGGTCAGGGATGTTGTAACGCCACCTTGTGTCCCGCCCACCAGGTCTCAGCGCTGTCCCCAGCACACGGACGAGCAGAGGAGGAGCGTCAGGGTGTTCCTCCTGGGGCCGTCCGCGTGAGTGTGCCCCCCCCACCCCGCCCCGCCCCGAACCCACCCTTAACCCCCCCCCTTACATGTGTACTTACCTCTTGTATGACTGAATGCTTCTGTCTGTTATTTTTTACCACGTTCACACAAAATGGACGCCACAATGTTAACAATGAGAGGCGAAAAAAAGAACACCACAGACGTTCTGAGGAATGAAAGCATATGATGGCAAATTAGCGCGTTTGATTTCCAAAGCGCAAATAGCTGTTTTGGGAGTCCACACCGGAACCCAGTGACCCTGTGTGCGCTTCCCATGGTTACCAGGTCGTCCTTGCCCGATGTCGACGCCACGGCGGAGAGTGACGCGTTTGAGCTCCAAGGGGACGGCGGTGGTGGCGGCGGGGCTCAGAATCTCATCAGCCGTTTGCAGTGGGAAGACTCGCCGGAGATTTCGCCCACTGACTCCGCCTCATCCAGAGCCAGTAAGAACGGAATTGCTACTAAAGAAAGCATTTATTTACTATTTGGTTGTTTTTCAAAAATATATTTCAAACTGGATGAAATGTTGCGTGCATGTCTATAAGCTGATATTTCCACATTGCTTTCTTCTCCTCACAGGCACCAACCATTCGGACCCTCGCAGGCCCAAGAAGAAGAAGCGAACCTCGCTGGTTTTGAACAGCACGGCAGGAGCAGGATGCGGCGGTGGCGGTGAAGGAACAAGCGGAAGTGTAACGAGCGGCAGCAACGGCGGCGTCTCGCAGAGTAACGTTAGCTTGCCCGCCAAGAAAAAGCGCCCCAAGCTTCCTATTCCTTCTATTTCCAGTATCTACGATGACTTGAACTAGCACCGGAGGACATTTGTTACCCCCCACGTCTCTACGCCAACTTGACAAAGTGTCGGGATGATGCGCTCAGGTGCACTAACAACCACACATACACACCCCCACACACATTCCTCTGCTCTCTCTACTGCTGTGTGTATTCCAGGTGACGTGTGACTCGTGGATACCGTATTTCCTCAAATAGTGGCCTGTCGAAAAGTCTATCCCTCTATTAATCATTGAAAACTAGGCTTTACACAATCAAGATTTTTGGGGCCAGTCACAGTGGCCGATCAGCGAGTTAAAAAAAAAAAAGAAAGAAAAAAAAGTGTCTTTTAAAATAGCTTATTTTAAAAATAAAGGCATTATGCGTTCAGGATTTTTGGGGTCAATCAGAGAGTTTTGGAAAAAAAAAACACGATAATCCCCAATTAAATCAAAAGATGGAGGACTATATTTAGTCAAACGTATATATTTACTCTACACTCTAACCCCTGCCATAGCGCAATTTCACCTGTAATTGAAAGAAACAAAAAACAAACCTAGACTCTGCTGTACCCCCTTAAAGGGATAGTTTGGATTTTTTGACATGAATCCCTATTTCATCCTCACCTCCAGTGTGTGCGATCAACACTGACTTACCCCTGACAGCGTTCTGTGACACGCGTTCTGGTCCGGTGTTGGACGAGAAGAAAATAGTCCAGCAAGCTGGCTGGGGTCACGGAAATAAATCATTTTTCTTCTAAAAACATTTGTGTTCAAAAGAGTGATACATTTGCATCACTAAACTCCTTTCTGAAAAAAAAAGTCAGACGCCATTACCGCCGGTCACTATTTTTCTGTTTGTTCGTATCACTGCGCGTCGCCCTGTAGACAGCTGATCGATGCGCTGCAGACAGCTGATCCGCGCGCCTTCGAAAAGACAACTTGTAGATTAGTGCGCGTCTGTCAGCTGTCTACAGGGCGACGCGCATGTGATACGAATGAACAGAAACGTAGTGCCTGGCAGTAATGGTGTCTGACTTTTTTTCAGGAGAGAGTATTGTGATGCAAATGTATCACTCTTTTGAACACAAATTGTTTTAGAAGAAAAAAGCTTTATTTAGGTGACCCCAGCCAACTTGCTGGACTGTTTTCCTCTCAACACTGACCAGAACTCGTGTCACAGTACACTGTCAAGGGTAATTCAGTGATGATGGCACACACTGGAGGTGAGGATGAAATAGAGATTCATGTCAAAAAATCCAAACTATCCCATTAAAGACGTAATGTGGCAGCTCCACAATCTTGTGTCGCTGGCCACTATTTGCTGAAATATGCTACTTTTGTGTACTTGTGATTGTGAGACTTTTTTTTAGTTTTGTTAAGATTATGACCTTGTTCTTTGATGTGAAGGATCCAAATCTGTGGTTTCCAAACTCTGTCCTCGAGGGCCAGAGTCCTGCAGGTTTTAAATGTTTCTCTTCTCCAACAAACTTGAAGCTCATCAGCAAGCGCCACGTAAGCCTGATTAATAACGATCCAGTTCACTGGAGCAGGGAAACATCTAAAACCTGCAGGACTCCGGCCCTCGAGGACCGAGTTTGGACACCACTGATCCAAAGGTCACTTTTTGACATGGTGTCACATGCCTTTTATTTGCACATGTTGGAGATGAACAAAGTAAGCTCACGTATTTTGAAATCTAATCATGTATATTTTTATAGTCCTGTGAGGTTTTGTAGTGTTTTTTTTTTTTTGGTGTGTGTGTGATGTGAGCTCTAAATATAAACAATTGTTTAAAAACAAAAAGTATTTTCCAAGCACTGTCCTGCATTACTGATGTTTGTAAATAAACACAACGGATGCAATTTTTTTTTCCCAATGCTTTTAATTGGAGACAGACTCCAAATCATCTTTTTTTTTTTCCCCCTAAGTGCGAGATTCATTTGTTTGATTCATTCATTCATTCATTTTATTTACACTAAATACACAACATCATACACAAAAGACACTAGGCCTGGTCTACTTTTATGATACAGTATCTTGGCTTTTAAATTAATTTCTACACACCACAGAAAAAATGTGAATCATTGACGGGGAACCGCAGTAAGCAAAAATGAAAGCTTAATCGCAAACTTGAGTCTGTTGTTCTGGGTTTTTTCCCCCACCCTCCCATTAAACCTCCACAAGGCAATTTGTCTTTGTTGCCATTTGTTAGCTGGATTAGCTAAAAAGCATCTGACGAGTCCCAAGAAGGGGCATGGGTAGAGGGAAAAATGCATCAAAACGCAGGTGGGCGGACTTCTGCTTGGAATTTTTTTTTTTGTATCTTTTTTTTCTTTCTTTCTTTTCTTTGGTGTTCAGCACGTGGATGATCCAAATATGGGGGTTTCCGGGCGTTGGCGAAGCTCACGCTAGTGTTACATGCTAATGAGTTTCTTCAGCGGCTGTGCATGCCGAAGATGAGGAAGCTGAAAAAGACGGTGACGCCCACCAGCGAGATGGTCGCGGGCGCGGTGAAGAACTGGCGGTAGTTGATGCGGAAGTACCACACCACGGCCAGGATCACCACGAACACGGGCACCACCAGGCTGCCCGTGCTGATGGCCACGCCCGCCGCCCGCAGGCCCCCGGCTCCGGCGGCCGCTCCTTGGGGTGAACCCGCCGCCCCCGCCTCGGGGTTGCCATCCAGCGGGGCCTGTGAGACGTGGCAGTGGATGACGCTGTTGTGAGTCACGTTCAGGGACAGCAGAGTCCTCTTGGAGTCCTGCAGGAGTTGGCCTTGGTAGATCAGCTTGATCTGATGCTCGCGTCCAGAGAAGTACTTACTGACCAGGGAGAGAATCACAAGGTAAATTATATTATTTCTTCATTGATGTACATACATGGGTGAAAATAGCACTGAAGTGGCTGCTAACTCACACTTTTGACGCTGTTCTACTTGCTTTATTTTTGTGCTCTTCTTGAAACACCGTAAGATGGCGCCAAAGCCCTGTCTAATATAAAAGCAGTGCCATCTTGTGGCCAACAGGCAATTATACAGTAAACCTCTTTGGGTTGGTCCATTTACTTGTTACTTGTGGGGTTTTCTATTTTTGTGGTGGAGGATTACTGTATACATATAACCTTGAATGGCATTGACTGTCATACAAATATAAACATCTAAAATCGTACAAAACCTACAAAGCGTGCAAGTGCATATTGTATCGCTGTTAGGAATGTTAAAATCTAAGTCTCTCTGTTTTTGTTTTTTGTAATTGATGCAAAATTGACCTCAGGACAGATTATTTCTATGTCCTTTAATCCAGGGTTTTTCCTGTGTACAAAATTCAGGAGGCGGCCACCTCCAGCCTAAGTGACTGATAATGAATGAATGCTTTAACATGTAAATAGTCATATTCTTATTGGAACTATTATTCTTATTATTGAAACATATATGGTGCCTGTAAAAAATGAAAGTAAGTCTGTTGAATTTACAGAATATATACACATCATGGTGCATGGTCAGGATTAAGGATGTCTGATACCACTTTTTCCCTGCCCGATAATGATACCAAATACCGATACCAGTCAGGGTTATTATAGTTTTGGAATTTTCATTTGTTAGTTTTGATTTCGTTGAGTTTTGTTTTTTAAATGTAGTTATTTTGAATTAGATTTCAGCGTGTTTCTATTAGTTTTAATTAGTTGTAGTTATTTAATAAATGCTTAGCTTTAGTTTAGTTTGTTAGTTTCAGTATTAGTTTTAGTTTTTAAGAAATGTGTATTCCTTGTGCGCAATATTAAAAAAAAAAACACTATGCTAGCGTTATGCTTTTCTATTGGCTGCTGCTAGATGATGTCACAAACGTTCTGACTCCAGTTAATATAAAAATACATCTATTTAAAATCATCCCCAAATGCTCATTAAATTAATTGGCAGACTAAGACGGAGGATATTTTTGCTAGAATTATAGTTAGTTAGTTTTGTAAACATAAAATGTAGTTTCAGTTTTTGTTTTTTAAAAAGCATTTTCGTTTTTATTTAGTTAACGAAATTGTTTTTTATATTTTAGTTTGTTTTTTTCATTAGTTTTAGTTAATTAAAATAACATTGCCACTAGTAAATAAAATCCCCCCCACCCATAAATTATTTTAAAGAAAGACCTTTATATCCTAATATGTATTTTTTTTTCTTCCTTAAAATTGCATGAAGTTAATGGCAACTTTGTGTTCATATAATTTCTAATTTCTTTGTCCCTGATCATAAAACGGCCACAGTAGGGCGGCAGATAATGGTATCTGTGACTGCCGTGAGTACAGATACCTTAAAATAAGACTGGTATTAGCACTGACATCGGTAGTCAACCATCATAGTCAGGATGATACAACCTCTGCCTCAATATGAGCCAGGAAAAACCCTGCTTTAATCTCATGATGAAAAAATGACCTTCCAATTGAAAGAGTTGCTGCGTCACATTTAAGGACATCATGCTTGCGCCAAACATCCTTAGTGCTCAATCAAGTTTGACCTTAAGGGACCATCTAAAATTTTCTCAGACAAATGAGCGATTGATCCAAATGCGTGCAGACGTTATAATCTACATCACGTGTTGCCTCCCGGGACATGCCGAAGTGTGTCCATCTAATTAAATTGCCTTCAGAGGCCGTTGGAAATCGTTGGCCTCCTCACATAAATAAGACATTGTTCTAAATGTCTATAAAAAAAAAATCAGCCAATTAAGTCAAGGTGTTGCTTCTGGAACAGCCTGGCAAAATATATACTGTACCTGTACTTAATCATTGTAAATCTATTGCACTATTAAGTGACAAAAAAAAATGTATAACATTGACAGTAAAGTGCAAAACCTGTATTTTTATAAGGTAAAATCTAGTGTTTTTCTTCCCACAAAATATGTAGTCTGTGGTAAAATTGAGCAAAATACAACCTTCCATCTTTTTTAAGTATTTTTTCTTGTAAAAATCTTTACATTTTTGGCAACTGGGACAAAAAGTGAATGGCATAGTCTGGTTTTGTAGCAAAATACAAAATTGTTGTAGTCTAATTAAATGTTTTACGACAGAATCTATATTTTTCTGGGTTGCAGTATTTTTTCCTCCTGACAGCAGCTTGTGTGTAGTTTACGTGCCTAAACGTGTGACCTAACCTTTTGAGTTGGTCCACAGTGTGGTGAGGCTTGACGACAGCCACTTCCTCCGTGTCGTTTAAAAACTTGAGTCGCACACAAAAGGACGGCGTGGTAGATGTGTTCTTTTTATATCCGCCCTCTCTCTCCTCGTCTTCGCCATAATCCTCGTCTTCCTCTTCGTCCGAGGCATGAATCCTTCCCCCGGGGGGCGCTTTGCCCTGAATGTCCAGCAGCAGGTCGGTGTCCTCAGGCGAGGCCCCTTCATCCGCCTCGCCATCATCCGGTTTGTTCTCCGGCGAGGGCGGGGCGGCGCCCGTCTGCTCAGGGGCATCTACCTGGACGTCGCCGCCCGCATCCCCACCCACGCCTATGAGGGAGATGTGCGCGCCTGCCGTCAGGATGGTGCCCAGGATGTGGTCACCACGCTCTGCCACATGGGTGGAGAGCCAGGCCAGGACCAGCGCCAGGGCCACCAGCAGGGCGCCACCCGCTGCTGTGGCCTCGCCACCCATCCCGTCCAGCATGGTCAGTGCACACACTGCCATCCTCTTTTCCTGCACAAATGGGGGGTTTGACACAAAATAGCCAGTGTTTTAAGACAAAACCTGCAGTCATACTTAAAAAAAAAAAATTGATGTCGTTTTTCACATTTTATATAATTTAGCGTTTTAGTGGCAAAATATGCAATACTGGTGGTCGAACGTAGTGTTTGTGTGACAACAATGTTGTTTTTGTGGTATCAAGTAGGAACTTAATAACAAATTGCTATATTGAATGGAATAATCTAATGCTTGCAATAAAATGTGTAAAGCAATATATAAAAACGTTAAGACCGTAGTTAATCACGATCAAAAGTCCAACCCGGAAGTGGGGTAACGCTACACAAGACGGCCAATTTGTTGACGTCACAATCCGATTATTTCACATTACACGGGTGCACTGCATACAAAACAGGTAGTTATAATATAACGTATAACACTTTGCGTGGTTTAACGCAGCCTAGTAAACTAGCAAATGGGCAACACTGTGACTCCCATCCGGTGTTATTTCATCTCAACTAACAACAACGAGCAGCGTTAGCCTCGCAAGCTAACCCATGCTAAATAAAAAGGAAGCGCTCTTGGCTCCATTTTCCAGACTCCTCTTCGTGTTTAATCGCCGTAACAACCCACGCGGCGTCGTTCAATTTCACCATTGTCGACAGGAATATTTCTTACCGGCCAGATGCTGAATCACTGCATGTTTGACGACGAACTCTCTCGATGCTAGTTGCTAACAAGCGGCTACTTCCTCAGTCAAAACAGGACGCACACACTAGGAAGAGGGGAGTGACGTCAGCAGCCCGACGTCGTGCTCGTGTTTTCCTTACAAGCTTAACCTTTCAATTTCTGTTACAGTTAATATTTTAATTCATGTCATAAACACGTAAGAACACCCCTTTCATTTTTTTTTAAAATAAATTATAAATTAATCGTCCCAGCCCTCCAAAAAAAAAAGAAAAAAAAAAGCTCACTAATAACGTAAAACCAACCAAGCGACGGCTAAAACAAACAAACAAGCAAACAAACAAAAAAAAACACGTAGGTCAAGTCAACACTGTATACTGTATGTCTGCCTTTGATCTGAACATTGGTAAAGTCATAACATGACCAAATGGGCACAAAAAAATAAATGAATAACTTCCCACATTCATATTATTGTTATTACATGCTGGCCGAGTTTTTCTTTGGTGTATGTTTTGATCAAATTTTTTATTTATTTTTTTCTATTTACTAATACTAAATGGTCAAAGAGGGACACTATTCAAAGTAAATAAAAACGATTTATGCTAAAGGTGAACAAGTTTACTACATAGCAATTGATGAAAAAAAATTCAAAGATATATCATGACCCACATTACAGGGGTAGTAAATCAAAAGGGGTTTTTAATTCAAAAAGTGACAAGGAAAACATACATTCACGATATATGATGATCAAAAACATGTTAATCGAGGAATATACCGAATGCTGAAATTAATTCATTGACATAACGTTGCATCAACGTTAAAACAATTTTTAGTGAGTACGTGAGGTCAGGATCTTTTCTTGTTAAACTAAACTTAAAAAAAAAAAAATCTATTCAGAGGTGCATCAATTGCTGTCATGTTTCCTCTGAATAATGGATGGAACATAGCATTTGGTCAATCAAAATGCCGATGTGAAAGCGGTTTTTACACCATTGAGTGCTTGTTAAAATCTCATCAAAACAGCTAATTGCGAGTGATATGGACAGATGGAAACCTTCGAGCCTTTGTTCATATATATATATATATATATATATATATATATATAAATCCTGCAATTGGCTGGCAACCAGTTCAGGGTGTACCCCGCCTACTGCCTGAAGCCGGCTGGGATAGGCTCCAGGACCCCCGTGACTCTTGTGAGGAGTAATTGGTTTTAAGAAAATGGATGGATATATAAATCTTAAAGCACCAACATCACCAAATAAAATGGATTAAAAAAAAAAAGTATATTTAGTATATAATGACTATTTCCATCAAATAACTTAATTATTCATATTCCTTTAAAAAAAAAAGACAAAAAAAGTGTCTTTCTTGAAAAATTTCTTAAAATTAAATCCAAAGAAAAAGAACAAACTCCTTATCTAGTTGTTTTTATTTAAATTGATATTTAAAATCATCCATTCACCAACAAGTGACTCATTAAAACAAAACGTAAATTCAAGAAACAAAACAAGACAATATCCTAATTCAGTATAGCGTGCCATCGTTCTGCAGCAGCAGGTAATCTCGGACTGAATTGGGGATGTCCAGTCGACTGACTTGCGAGTGGCATAGCGACCCCAGGCGATGACGCACAGCCCAGCGACAGAGATGCTGCAGCGAGCGAGGCTGACCGCTCCGCTCGCGCACAAGTTTAAAGAAACTCGTGTGTCCCTGCATGAGAGGGCAGTCGTCCATCCAGTCGCACGGTGGGACGTTTGGATACGAGTTAAGGATCACCTCCAATGTGGCGGGGGAGAGGATGCACTGCCTCAACATCTGGGCAAAGAATGGTAAACACGATCTTAAAGCTGCTCAACGCAACAACGTTTAATATACCGGTGCTTTTCCAAACCTTTGGTGGGACAGGTTTGGCTCCGTGGTTCAGGAGGGTCCGTACCACCACTTCAGGTTGCTGGTCTACGTAGTCCTCAAGCACCTTAAAGGACAATCAGTCATTTAATTCCTTGTCTTGATGTTTTGCTTTTTTTCTTGTCATACCTGCAGCACACATTCCAAAGGCGTGTACCCAGCGCAGTTGCTGACATCCGCCTGAGCTCCGTATCGCAACAGGAGTTCCACGATGGGCGGGCAGCAGTTAGCGCAAGCGTTGTGCAGTGGCGTGTGCTGCTTCTTGCCCGCCGTACGCGGGTCAGCGCCGGCATCCAGCAGCCTGCGTACCACGGCCAGGTAGCGGCCCGCCTCCGATGGCTTCTCAGCCCTGGCGCAGGCGGCGTTTAGGGCCGTTTCGCCCTCCTGGTTGGTGGCCAGCACGTCAGCGGCGAGAGAGAGCAGGAGCTCCACGTGGCCCTCCAGGCCCCGCAGGGCAGCTACGTGCAGTGGGGTGAGCCTGGACCCGGCCGTCCTCACGTTCACGTCGACGCTGCCGTCCAGAAGCAGCTCGACACACCTGGGGGTGGATTTTCAGGTCAATGTAAAACCTCTTTTGAACAGAGATGCTGTTGTACTTTGCAAGCGTGAGAATTTGGAGTTGACCCAAATTTAGAATTTTTTAAACCTCAAAGACACTTTGGAGTCTTTTATGAACTAAATGGGCGGTTCTTTAATCAAATACAATTCAGAATCTTTGCTCTACCTGACGTGGTTTTGTAAATGTCACCCTAGCATTTTTTTTGTAAATCTCAAAGACAAGTTTTTCAAATGAAATTTGCATTTCAAAGATCAAAGAAAAGTCTTCAATGAACATAGCGCGTTTTTGGTCAACATTAAGAGTCAGTTTAGTCTTCAATGACCCCAGAATTTTTATTCTTAAGAACATTAACATGTTTGTGTAAACATCAAAGACACTAGTCTTTGATTAGGCAAAATTTCATTGTAAAGATCATAGGCTGGTAGCATTGAAGGAACCAAGGTATTTTTCATAAACATCCACCCATCCATCAATTTTCTTAACTGCTTACCCCTCACAAGGGTCGCGGGGGTGCTGGAGCCTATCCCATCTGGCTTCAGGCAGTAGGCGGGGTACACCCCGAACTGATTGCTAGCCAATTGCAGGGCATTTTTCGTAAACATCAAAGACAATTTAGTCAAACTTGATCTGTTTTTTTAAACCTTTGTACCAGGTGAAACAACAAAAAAAGGGAACTTTTTTCCAATCCTATGAACCCAAGAGTGATGGAAGAAAACTATTTTATTCATAGTATTTGAAGTCTTCAAACATGCCACTTAAGAAACAATGTTGGAATTTTCATTTTTCAAAATTACGTCCTGAAGATGACATCTGCTGACGAGATTCTTCATTGACTGCTCCACCATCTCAGCTGGGATTCCATCATTGTTTGATTGTAAATGGCATGTTTTAAGGTGTCAATTACTATGAAAAAAATATTTTCCTTCCATCACTCTTGGTTTTATTGGATTGTTAAAAAGTTCAATTTTTTGTGGTCACCTAGCATTCCTGTAAAGATCACAGATACTTCAGTTCAATTAAGACAATTTGAATATTTCGCTAGCCTAGTAGATTTTTGCGGACAATTTAGACAAACCTAACCTACGTGTTTTGTAAACTTCAAAGGCGCTCCTGTAAAGATCAAAGACAATTTCTTCATGTGTTTTTGTCTAAAATCACAATTTCGTCTTCAAGGAACCTAGCAATTTTTCTGTGAAACTCAAATACACATTTTATATTCGCTGAACCTAACATACGTGTTTTGTGAACAGGCAAAACGTAGCAAGTAACGGTGTCCCAAGCTCACTGTAATGATTGCGGTGTGGTGCACAGGTGAAGAGGAGCGTTTCCGTCGGCCGTCAGCAGTTGCGCGTCTGCTCCGTGGTCAAGCAGCAGTTTGACGCAGGCGGCGTGTCCTCCCGCGCAGGCGTCATGGAGGGCTGTGCGGCCTCCCGGGTCTGCGTTCACATCCGCTCCGCGGAACAAGAGCTCCTCCACGCACGCTGCATGCCCGCGGCCGGACGCCAGGCGCAAGGCGGACGTCTGCTTTACGCTGGAGGTCATGGTCCACATGCCTGACGGAGGAAAAGAACAGTTAGAGTTTTACATGGTGCCTTCAAAGTAAATGAGTTGCCTGAGCGACCTACCCATCTCCGGGGCCCACGCCATCTCCTCATGCACCGTCTCCATCAGGGCGTTGACCATAGCGGGGTTCCTTAGGACGGCGTACACCCCCTTCATGTCGCCATACATGAAAGTATTGTGGATGGCGGCGTCCCGGCAACGGACCTGAGGAGGGGCGGCCCGCACCTCCTGCAGGCGTTGCGGCCCGGGCTGTAGCCTGCGGGGGGCCCTCGGCAGTGGGGCCCGTGTCTGAGCTCGCCTCTGGGCCAGGGCCCTTCGTGCTTCCTCCCAGTCCTGCAAATCCTGCTCTAGCCTCAGAGAGCGCAGCGATGTGGATGTGAAGGGAAACGTGTCCTTGGACATGACGTTTCCTGTGGTGGACACAAATAAAAGGCTACATAATGTATGAAAAGATTTTTACTCACCCTGAATTGGAGTGCCAGACTTTAACACTTTAGAAAAAAGCACATTTGTTACTTTTTTTTTTCTACGCTCAATCGTGCATGACACTCTCCGCAGTAGACAGGGTTGCAAAAGACAAACCCATAACCTGTTATTAATAGATTCCAGGCTGGCTGTAACCTGATACCTGGACATTTCCAAAATACTCAGTAGATGGCAGTGCCGAGTAACAACATGGAACTGCCATCGAACCAACAAATGATAATACATTTATTTTGTCTTAATTAAACAGCTTTTGACTATTGTTATTACCTCTAAGTTACCTTATTTTGTATAACTCCAAATAAAGACAAGAAAGTCTGCAATAGACGGGAGGGTAAGTTGGAACAATCTCAAAACGTACGAATTCAATTAGATTTTTTACGAGATAAACTGGTACAACTAATTTGTCGTGAGTTGTTTTTTTTTTTTTCCAACAGACTTTGACGCAAGACAGTCGAGGAACCACGGCGCTCGACTTCTCCTGCAGGACGTTTCACAAGATAAACTTACTTTACAAAACATACATTTTAGTGATACATTTCCCGTAGTCATGTTCTCTCCTGATATACCAACTATGACTATCAAAATGACTTAAATGAACTTTTTGTGCTGGCTTTACCGATTTTTGACGGTGAGATGGGAGGGGCAGTTATCTCAACCAACTTCCGCGTTTTTCGGTAAAACGCGACTGACGTCATCACGTTTGAACGTGTGTCGCGGGCTCACCATTTCTCCAAATTCAGCCACCACGGCAACACCAGCAATCCGTTAGATACTTTGTATTTGGAAAGAACGTACTGTAGAAGAAAACAAAATCAGAAGGGTCGTCACCGTGCGGCCGTCGACGCGTCGTTACATGAAGTAACTCTTCGCGACATCTCGTGTTTGCGATGGTAAGTTCGTTCGGGGCGAAACGTTAGCTTGCGCTAACGTGGTAAATATGTCGTCCTTTTCGCTTTAAATCATCACGATCTCGTTTTTACGTGCCAATCGAGCTCCAGAAAGGTGTATTTTAACTGTTGCAGAGCTGCCAACTGAATGGGCTGTTCAGCATTGGCGAGGATTTTGACGACGAGGTAACGACACACACCTGATCCCATCATTGTTTTGGATTGTTGACGTCACCAACCACCTATTTAATACAGTACTGTAAATCGATCTCAACTGCACCACCATCAGGATTATGTCAGATTTTTTTTTCTTCCCACAAATAATTTTACAAACGTAATACTGTCCAGGTTTACACTAGTAGTTTTGCCAACCACGACAAAACATTTTTTATTTATTTATTACAAATTGTAATGTCCCCCTTTTAACCCATTGGGCAATGCTCACTGTGCTACAACATTGCTGGCAGCTTTTTACACACAGACCTGGGCATACTCACCAGTGTTTTAAGTGGAAAAAAAAGTGCCGGTACTCTCCTAATGTATTTATATATATATTAAAACGCAAGCGCCCGTAAGGGCGCGATCAGAAAAATTTTGGGGTATTTTTTATTGTAAATTTTAATATGAAATATTATTTAATACCACTGTGTAGGTTTAAAATTAAAAGGGAAATATTCAGGACTGACATTAATTAATATAACCAGCACATTGGTGAGTGAAATGCAATCACATGCCCACAAATTTGCCAATACGTTGTAATTTACATTACAATATTCTATTGTCCTGTGTTTTCATCAGTATCAGTCACGTGTAATATTCTGGTCAGTCATGCTCAGTAATTAGGTTGCTACTAACAAATTCTGTTATTTTTTCACTGAAAACACTTATCAGTGAGTGTTTTACGCCAGGATCCCTGCATGGAATAATGAGAGCCTAGCAACTTCATTGTTTGCATCAACCATTCAGAGTATATCATCTCAGTATCGTGAATGGTGACTTACAGAAGTTAGGTTTATATTTCCCAGTGTTGCTTTCATTTTATTGTTGATCGTTCTGACAACAAGATGATACAGACTTTCTTGGAGAAGCAGTTGGAAAAATATCTTAAGATAGTTATAAAGAAATTTATATTCACATTGTTACTGAGGAAATCTGCAATTAGTTTCTTCCACACTTATTTTATACTTATTGGTACAACCGTACCATACACAGATGTTTTCGTTTGCCGTAGAGGAGAAAAAATAAGCTTACCGCCAGCTTCACTCCGTTTGGCATGAGCAATCCATGTTATTTACTTATTTATTTATTTATTTATTTATTTATTACGTCCATGCGACTCCACCGCAGTTTTTTTTTTTGTTTTTTTAAGCTTTGAACCAGCAGGACAGCACAGTAGCGATTTTCTTAACTCAAGAATTATGGTTGTACACACGCTTTGGGGTCGGCTAGGATCGGGCTCGGAAAAAAAAAAAAAAAAAAAAGCACCGGGCTATGCTAGCATCACGTTGAATGACTCAAGCACGCTTCTCTCGTACAGCACTATCACAACTGGAGTAATCATGCGCTTGGTGATCAGCGCACTGACTTCAATATTATATATGTCAGTGGGCGGAACAGCATTTTGGGATCAAAATATGTATTGTCAAGCGTACCGGAACGCTGACAAACTGTGACAGTACGTTCTTTGCACATTGAGAAGTACTGGAACGCTCAAGGGAGATTTTTCGAAGTGCCGGAGCTCCGTACCGGTGCGTTCCGGCCCACTGAAAACACTGGTACTCACCATATGTCCCCATTTCAATATGATGACTAATTGTTTATTTCAGACTCCATCATTGCATGTTGTTGTTGACCCTCCCTTGTACTGTTTGCACATCAGGATCTGCTGGGGTCCAATTGGGCCGTCAGACCCCCAACCACCGCGCCGTCCCACCTGGCAGGTGTCACTTGTGTGTCCTCTAGAGATTCTGGCACCAACCTCTTCCAGCCAAATGGGGCATCGTCAGATCTTTCCTTCAATAAGAATACTCCTACTTTGCGGAATCTTATCTCTGGCACTCATTCCCTAAGGCCCGATGCACTGCCTGAGCTGGACCTCCCTGAGCCCCAAGTGCAGGTTAGGCCCGCCACCGCTGTGCCATCCTGCCCTCCAGGCCACGAGATGGTTGCTCCGACTTTGCGGAAGCTTTCCTCTGGCACTCAAGCTTGCCCCCGTCCTTCGGACTCGGGGAAGGCCAACACGCAACAGAGTCTCACCCCCACCAATGTTGTGGCATTACGTCCGCTGGGTGTCACCCCGGCGGTCCCGAGAGACTCCAACACCAACCTCCTCCAGCCAAGCGGAGGATCAGCTCACTCTCTTCCACCTCCTACGTGCAATGTCACTGATCCACACTTGGGGGCGCAGGAGAGGCCAACCACCAATGCCACCGCCCAGGATGACTTTGACGACTGGGACTTGGACCTTGCAGACTTGGAGGAGTGTGAACGATTAGCAGCACCGGCTGTGCCGGTCAAAATGTTGCGGCCTATCCCAGGTGGAGGGACCTTTAGAGCGCCAACCTCAACACCCCCCCACGTGGTCACCACCTCCTCGCCGGCCCCCAAGCCACTTTCCAGGACTCTGGACAAGGCTCAACAGGTCGTGTGGAAAACCCCGGCTACCCCCCGCCCGCCCCGAGGCCTCTTTGAGACAGTTTCACCTGCGCCATCACCCTCGCCCTCCCCTTCCCTCGCCTTTAGTCCGCACCCCCTTGCCACACCGCGGCTGACCAACCACCTGGTGCAGCTGGTGTCTGCGTCCAACAAGGTGTCCCGGAAGAGGCCTCGCTCAGAGCCTCGACCGCCCAGGACGCGGCGTTTCCCGGGCCCGGCGGGGCTCCTCCCACAGCAGGTCTGTCTGGAACGTTGACGTTGTCCATCGCCAATTGTTTCCTATCACTATGATGTTGTTTAGTGAGTTTCTTCCTTTTTTTTTTTTTTTTTTCCAGCCACTCAGTCACAGTCTGGATGAGATTGTAGTGTCTGCTCCCCATGCTCCTGCCCACGGTGTGGCGGCTCGTCTTCCAAACCAGGTAATGGCATACACTATACACTTGATCTTATTCTTAGGACTCATAAAGCTGTGAGTGTGTGTACCCCAGGGCAGCACAGTGAGGTCGTGGTGAGCACAGGGGTCACCGTTTTAGTAAAAGGCCACCAGTTTGATATATATTTTTGAAATACAGTGTTCCCTCGTTTATCGCGGGTTCATCTTTCGCGACCTCGCTGTTTTGCAGATTTTTTTTGCAGCGTTTTTTTTTTTTTTTTCAGCGTCCTTTTTGGTTTGTTTATTTTTTTGGGTATTTGCATGGCTGTATCTCTCAAACCTTATGTCCGACCGGGGACATTACAGGCATCTGTGGATTCGTCTCGACGAGACCTTTCCAACGGTGTCTTTCCCGTCGCTCCGCAACATCGCATTCCGGAGATAGAAAATATGTACTGTGCTGTATAATAAATACATTAAAAAATGACTGTAAAGGGAAAAAAAACCCCATAAATGATGAATGAAAAAGCATTCATAATAAACTAAAAATCATACCAAAATGAAAAAAAAAAAACATGTAATAAATGAAAAAAATATATACTGTGCTGTATAAAGAAAAAAAAGAAAATAAATGAAAAAAGAACATATATAATGGTATTAAAAATCATTTATAATAAATTAAAACTCATGCCAAAATGAAAAAACATAAACGAAATAAAATAAAATATATGTGTGTGTATATATATATATATATATATATATTAGGGGTGTTAAAAAAATCGATTCCGCGATATATCGCGATACTACATCGCGCGATTCTCGAATCGATTCAATAAAAAAAAATCGATTTTATTTTTTTTTTTAAGAGCTCAGAATTGTTAATTCGGTAGTCTTACCGATTCAGCGTCTTATCATCATTGCCTTTTTTTTTTTTTTTTTTTGTGTGTGTGCTAATCGATTTTTAAACTTCCATTTTTAATGGAAAAATGTTCAACAAAACGTCTGACTTCGGGTTAGGATTCGCACCAAAAAAAAAAAAAAAAAAATCGATTCTGCCGATTATTGAATCGATTCGAGAATCGCGCGATGTAGTATCGCGATATATCGCCGAATCGATTTTTTTTAACACCCCTAATATATATATATATATATATATATATATATATATATGATTAACGGGAATTTAAAAACAAAAAAAACGCGGATTTCCATTATCACTGGTAGTTTGGAATGCAACACCCGTGATGAACGAGGGAGCACTGTAATAAATTTGCTCAAATTACCTATGATGTTACTTAGTGCTGTCAATTGATTAAAGATTTTAATCGTAATTAATCTCATAATTTTCATAATTAACTGCAAAGTGGCCATCCATCCATTTTCTTAGCTACTTATTCTATTCTAAATTCTTAATAACATTTTTTAATATGGTTTTTAAAGTGTGGGGAACACTTTGTTACACATTTTAATATAATGTTACTATTGTTTGAAAGGCTGCCATTGACCGTGATTTGTCCCGGCTCAAAACGGCTGGGCAAATCAAATTTGTTTATTTGCTGTGATGCATTCTTTGTGAGCAACGTTGCGTCACTTTTCGGTGCCAGAACGAAGTCTGTCCTCCTCCTCATAACGTTTAAAATCAAGTTTTCACCAATTACTGCTACAATGACATATGTTGAATTTACTTCATCTCTGTCCACTGTCTACTGTTTTGTACTTGGCCCGTCGCTTTTTTGATGTCTCGTCCACTATTCACTAATTGGTTCTTTCCACTGTCTGCCTGGTCAGGTTTGCCCCGCCTTAGAAATGTGCTTGATTGTGACTAACTCACTCGTTGGTAAAGCAATGAGTCTGGTTTCCAGGCTAGAATGAACTATGCCTCACGTTTAGCGAGCAAGTGACAAGACAGGCCTGTCCTCGTGCCCATTCAGACCCTTTCCGTAGCTGGAGCAACCGAGCTCGGTGCTAAATGGCAGCCTACCAAATGTATTCGGGAAATGGTTGGTGGTGCGTCACCATCCAAATGTAGCTTGAATCCTCCGATTTAAACATTGCATATATTGGCTGCAGTGCGGTGCATTTCTTGAGGGTAAGGTGTTTACTGCGTCACCATCAAAATTCCCCAAGTTCAATGTTTTCCAAATAAGGGGTGTGTGTTAATCAGCATTAAAGGAATGGCTTGTGTTAGAATTAGATAACGCATACATTGCGTCCCAATACTTTTGTCCAGGTTTCCAGCTCCCAGCCTGAGGAAGAGGAGCTTGGCGGTCCCTGGGCGGCAATGAAGGCCGAGATGGGACTGGACGAGCGCAACCCGGCGTGCTTCTTGTGCTCCTTCAGTGTGGTCATGGTGCTCCGCAAGGTCTCTCGCTTTGCTGCCTTGATTTCACTTCCATCTTGTCAACAAAAGTGTCTTTTTTTTCTATTTTTTTTATTTTTTTTTATTTATTTATTTTTTTATGTGGCGGCAGGCGGCTTTGAAGCAGCTGAACAAAAACAAAGTACCAAACATGGCCGTTATGCTCAAGAGTATCAACCACACGCACACTGATGCTAAGGCTGTGTTCAGGGATCCTACTGGTACGTCTGCACATACACACACGACAAACACATTTTCTTGACTTTGGGGACAACCACGTACACACATACACGCACGTATTCATTTTGTAAATTTGTCAATATTACTCGCAAACACAGAGGTTTGCTCCTCCTCCTTTACACTGGTTGACATGTTCATATTGTTGATTAAAGGTGAGATCCAGGGCACGGTGCATCGCCGCCTCCTGGAGGAGCGCTTCGGGGAACTGAAAGTTGGTGCTGTGCTGCTGCTCAAACAAGTGGGGAAACACCATTTTGATTGAAAAAAGTGTCACCGGGATGCTTTGATTTGAAAACCAGCATGACGTTTGCTTCCAGGTGGGCGTGTTCTCCCCCTCCCATCGCAACCACTACCTCAACGTGACACCCAACAATCTCCTCAGGATCTATTCGCCAGACGGCGTCTGCCACACGTCGGGGCCCCTCCCACCGCCAGTTCTGGTAGGCCACGCGCACCGGTATCGAAATCGACAAGCCATCTCGAATTACTTTTCTTTTTGCGTAGGAGCCGACACCGCCGTCACCAGCCGTCAAGCCTGTGTCCTGCATGCAGCTGGTGTTTGACGATGACGACGATGGTAACGATGACAGGGCGAAATGCAAAGACGGAACCTTGCAGACTTCAGGTTGGGACGCAGGTGGGTTCACTAAACTGTGCAGGATGCAAAAACAAGTGTTGTAGTTGATACATAACCATTTTAAGAATTTTTTTATTTTTATTTTAGTTCACCATATGTTTCCTTGGTATGACCATCACACTTTTTCACGTGGTTTTGACAGTTTTAAAAAGTGTGATTAGACTTTTTTTTTTTTTTTTTTTTTGGTAAGGAGTCATTTTATTTTTAGTTAGTTTTATTCATTTTCTTGTATTTTGTTACATTTTATTGTATGTATGTCTTAAAGGGGGAAGCAAAATCAAAAAATATTTGCCATGACAATCATGAGCATTAGTGTGCAAATGATTTAATTTGGTTTTGAGAATTTAAAAAAAAAAAAAAAAAACAAAAAAAAAAGCTTTATTTTGTTGTGGATATTTACATGTAATTATTTAATACAGTGTAAAGATTGGTTAGCACATCCACCTCACAGTGTTGCTCTCCTGTGTGGAGCTTTCATGTTCTCCCTGTGCCTATGTGAGTTTTCTCCAGGCACACTGGTTTCCTCCCACATTCCAAAAACATGCATGGTAGGTTAATTGAAGACTAAATTGTCCATAGGTGTGGAGTTTTTTTGTTGTTTTTTAGGCTTAATTGACATTTTGTGAGACTGCTGTGGATTTTATTTTTATTTTTTATGTTTGAATCATTTTTTTAATCTCTTTAACGCTGACTGTAAAACTGGCTTTTCCCAATTTTCCATGTTGCTTTTTGCATAAAAAGGCTGGAATTTTTGTTGCCTTCATAGGTATAATGGAGTTGTATAAAAGATTAAAGAATATGCAGTACTTCACCTTTTCTGGGTTGTGTGTTAAAAACCTACGGAGCCCCTTTTTTGGCCATATTGCAGGAGATCTGGTTAAGGGGGCTTATAATACTTGGCCACATGATTTTTTTCATTGCAGATGACCTGGATGAGCTCTTGGTGGCGCTCCCTGAGGACACCTACAGTCTTTGAGGAGAAGTGATGCATCACCACTCACCCTATCATCATCTTGATGTTAAACACATGAAAAAAAAAAAAAAAACTTGTATATTTATTTTTCTTGCTGAAAGGTATCCCAAGTGGCTCTCTCTGTTGATATTAGTAAAGAAAAAACATTGCAAGATTATTTTGTCACACTGATTGATTGACATTGACAAGATTGACCATTATGTTAATAGGGTTAGCATTTAGTAAGATGCTGTCAAGGCCCTAAAAAAGTTTCAACTGCATTTCAAGAGGACACCATATGGATGAGTGATTAAAACAACTTGTTTGTATGCAAATAGTTGTCTCTTGAGTGTCTGCCCACACATCATGTTAAATTACAACCAAGCAAATTTTTAGTTATCGTACGCCAAAGGTAAGCAAAACTGCGTGTTGGCACAGATTAGTGTCGCAAGTACAGTATTAGTTTCTAACATTGGTTCACATTTACATGGGTTGGTTGCTTGTCGACGGCGGCAAATCCAAAATGCCATTGTCCAAAAGTGGCTGTAATTTTTGATATATTGTATAATTTTGTTTAAAAATGAGTTGTGACATCGATTTTCTCTTTCTGCTGCAACTTTGAGTCTGTCTTTTTTCACACAGTATTCTTTAATTTTGATGCAATATTGTGCAAATCATGTGGCATGTGAAAATCAATAAAAATTCGGAAAATTAGGAGTTATCAGTAAACATAATCAAGGTTGTGTAAAAACAACTTTTAGTAATGATCAATGTGCATTTAGTGAACTGTCAAAGCACATGATCAATTGTTAAAAATATCTCAAAACTGGAGCCAACGTAAATAAAGCAAGGGAAATCATTTTCAGACTTATCAGCCCCAGAAACCATTAAAATATTGTGGGCGCTTGTTGGCCAGCTTTACAGATGGGTTTACACTTTGGAAATGGTGTTAACTTATGGGAAAAAATGCACAACGTCTGCTTGATAATAAATTTTTCATAATTTAAGCTTCAGCATGCCTCTCCTCTGCTACAAATGCAAATTGACCACATAATTATGTCTGATGGTGCTTCACGATCTATTAAAATGCAGGCCGCTATTGGAATTCCTCTTTACACAGGTCTGCACTGCCCCTAATGTGACTTTTTTTCTTTTTCTTTTTTTAAAATTCTTTTCATCTTCAGTTTCTTCAGTGGAGGCAGGTGAATTTTCTCATTCCTCCAATAAATTATATATACAAAAACTGGCATCAATCAATATCAGTTTGTGTGAAGGTGAACTCAGCTTACTGTGAGGACTAAAAATGCAAAAGCAATAAACTGTCGATCATCTCAATATAATCTAATGCACCAACGTGATGCCCGTGAGCAATGCGTGGCTAGCCGACGGGCCTGTGGCCAAAACAGTTTACCAGCAATGGGTCATTGTGATTTCCAAGCAATGCTATAGAAGTGATCATTTGGAAATGTATACACTTGCAGAGATTTATAGATGGTGTTGCAAATCAGTATTTGTTTTCCCACAAATGAATATTTATTACTATTATAACCACATATAACATTAATTACCAAAGGCAATTTGAGCGACTTTTTTTTTCAGAAGCGTGAATCTTGCGTGTGTGTTGACACGATTATTGTTCCAGTTCTTTCATCAAGATCGGAGGCTGTTCCAAAAAGAAACCACCTTTCATTAGGGTCGTGACTCGTGCATGATTGGTTGTTGCGGAAATTAGGGGCGGTTCCAAAGCGACGTTACTTACGTACGTCATGGCTGCTCAAATCAGGCATGCGAAAGTGGCTTAATTAAACATAAAAACTGAGCAAAGTGGAGCAAGCGTGGACTGGAAACCTTTCCGCGCAGTGGAGTTTATTCGGAGGGCAACTACAGCACAAGACGCTACTTCAGAATGAGATTGATGGCGCCAGGCCCGCCAAATTCCCCCTGCCCAAAAGTAGGTGAACCGCGAACACTCGCCTTGTTAGTGCGAATAAAAGCAAAACTTTTCTCTTTTATACGCCCTGATAATCATAATTATCACCTCTTTTATTCAGTGAAGTGATTCATATTTTATGTTTGCTGCCTTTCCCTCAGTGATAGGCTATTTATGCATTTTTAGTTTTAAGTCATCATCAGAATCGTCACACATTTTGATTGGAAAACCGATGTCAACCAGGCCTGATTAAAAACATTAAAATATTTTTGGCTGACCAACTATAGTTATTGACTGTCTATCCATTTACATATGTAAACAACACAACATGATCGTTGGACGTGAGACAACGTCATTAAAAACTTCAGCTGGATGGAGCCACAATTTTTCATTACTAGTCTGCTATTGGGGGGCCACATGCACACACTTACTGTCTACACTATAAAAAGAGAATTGTTGACCAACTTAATTGAATTGCTTCAAGTGGTAACAAGCAATTGCATTAAGTTATGTCTATTAAGCTTAATTAAGTCAATTAAACTCAACATTAAATGTGGATTAACTTAATTCAATCGTGTGTTACCACTTTAAGCAATTCAATTAAGTTGGTCAACAGTTCGCTTTTTAGACTTAAGTTGGTTCAACAATTCTCTTTTAAGGAAACACTATTTTAAATATGGACAAAATACGTGCCAATGTGGAAAATGTGCTGTTGTTAACATATTTCATTGTTCATAATCCATATTGTAACATCCCTACAACATGTATAAAATATCAATATCAACTATCCTAAACCAACAACAAAGGCGTTGAAACAAACAACAAGATAACCATGTACTGTTTTTGTTTGTTTGTTTGTTTGTTTATATCCCAGTGCTAAGGTCTTTGTTACACATAAAAATGATCATTCAATGACAAAAGTTCGGCACCCGCAAATGCGCATATTCTGAATCCCAAACAACCAATCCCCCACCACCCCAATATATATTTTTTTAAGATTCTAAAAGATTTTTCTTCTGTTTTTTTTTTTTCCCCTCTCCCTGGGAATTACCCCTGGCCCCCAATTATACCCCCAGTTTTTCACGGAAAACGTTTCTTGAATATTTATTAGTGTTTGTTGATGAGCTATTTGGATGTTTGGGTTTCTAAAAACAAACAAACAAGCAAACAAACAAACAAAGAAAAAATCGGTAACTCTCGTGAGTACCGATATCTTGTTAAAAGGTCGGGTATTGGCCTGATGCTGATACCTGGTATTGTTACTCTCCTTTCCCTAGTTTTAATGACATCCCAGTGTGCTATTTTGTTCCAACGTGAGCCTTTTTTACTTTTGTTTTGTTTATGTTTTCATGTTGTTTTGAGCATTCTTTTTTTTTTTTTTAATTTAGTTTGATTTGTGTATTCATGTGTTTTAATGTTCACCTTCAGTTTTTTTCTGTCGTTTTATAATTTTTGGTGCAATTATTGCCTTTTTTCTTTAGCTTTATTTTATCTTTGTTTCATTTTAATGTTATGTACAGTATGTTTACAAAGAATATTTTAAAATTGTTTTATTTGATTTAATTTCATTTATCTTGAATTAAAGCTGCTCTATGGATGAATTTGCACAAAAATATCCTTACAATAGAGGTCCTGTCGTCACGCGTCTTTCTCTGAACACGTGCCCAGGAAATTTTTGACGAAGCGTGAATGGCCTCCAATGTAGTGTAGGGCGAGAACTAGCGTTTATCCGTCAACTTTATTCCCACGGACATTGACAGTCACTTTGACTGTTCAGACTGGCAGCCCAAATCCGATTTTGAGCCCATCCAGATTGAAAGTGGATGGCTCTTTTGTAGTCTGAACAGTCACAAAGCACACAAAATCCGATTTTTGCGGGACGGATTGAAACCACATGCAGGGGGTAGTTTCATATCCGATGTGAACAAGATGCGTCTCAGTCTGATCAGCTCAAAACACTCAGAACGTATTTGACTGTCCGTGACATCACTCGACGTGTGCAAATAAACAATGCGGCCGCGCTGTCAATATCCATTCGGTTCGCTGCCCAGATGGTTCCTCGCATGCTCTGCAGTCAAACGCCTTGACACCACTGCCCCGCCGACTCCTCTCGTGCCCAACCGGAAATACAGTGACAGTTTACGTTACTTGCGCTGAAGACGCTTTTGCGCTCCCGTCAGTTTTTCACATGTGCATCCGGAAATAGCGAATTAGCGCCGGGCCGTAGCCGTAGAAATATGGTCGTTGAAAAAAGAAAGAAAAAAAAAAAAGAAAACCTCTTAATGCGTTTGCGAGGAACGGAGGAGTGGTAAACCGTGTCTCAATGACGTCAAACGCTACACGTGTTGGGCGCCACCTCCGTTTGACGCCGTTGCTACAGCAACCTGTCAGATAGGTCAATAATGTGTCTCAGTCTGAACAGGGCAAGATCGGATTTGGACACTTGCTAAAAACAGAGGGCTGCGCCGCGCTCTGCTTCCCCGTTGCCATGGTGACTCGTCGAATCGAGGCTCCATTGATGTGGTCTTTTTAGGCCCCGTCCACACGAAAGTCCGTTTCAATGTATCCGCACAAGTTGCTTACCGTTTGGGCAGTTCGCCCACCCGCCGATCACTTTTGGAACCGGACTCCAGAATGGAATGGAAAGATTTCAAAATGCGCCCCGTATGTTCCAATGTGGACACCAAATGATACCAATAATGATGTAATTCTCGCGTGACTGCGCACAAACCGTCAGTCTGTCAACAACAATGGCGGATAGCCACATCATCGTCGTTTGGCGCAACCTCCTTAGCTTGTTTATGCTTTTATAGAAAAATGTTTTGCGTGATGTTGTACTTGAATCATCTGGCATTGTCACTTCTACTGTGTTCGTCTCACTGATCTGTATATATTACTGGATTACACGCTCGTGCAGCCGTTGAAGCGACAGGGTAGTCTTCGCATAAGTCTCAGACTATTCATTGTGAATACAAATATTTATAAACTGTATTTCATTTCCTTTGTTGTTAATATTTCCAACTAAAATGATTAAAATAAAAAATATCGTCCTACACCCTTTTCGAACGGAATCCTGTTTTGCAAAAAATGCAGCCAAAATTTGATTTTATCTTATGTATGTATAGATGTATACATATGTATTTTTCTTTTCAAATAAAATTTTTCGAATAATTTCCATAATGTATCGCTGTGATTGCTCACGCCATTTAAAAAAAAAAAAAAAAAATCATACTCACAATGCATTGTGGTTTGTGAGCGAACATCGATGTTAATTTCTAAAGTGCATTCTGCGTAATCCCAAGTGCACTTTTTTTCTGGTTGTTTTGGACATTCAGACACCCCTACAAAATGGCAAGACCCCTTAGTAGTGGACAGCCTTTGCCCTTAAAGCTGCTCTTTGGAACAATTTGGCTAAAAGTTTGACAATTGTTATGACTAATTTAATAGATTAACACCTTAGCTGTTCACAATGTATACTGCAAGCCTCTGGCCAATAGTTTTCAGACTGGATTCAGGTTTGAATTTCCCGCCCTATTTCTGCGGATGAGACGTCCTGTGCGCATTGTGTACGTGAAGTAGGGTGCGTGCAGTTTCATTTTTCAGCCACGGTGGCAGTAGCAATTTGAAATGGTATTTTCTGCGTTCGGCAGTTTTAGGCTGTCTGAAAAATCCGTTTTTGCTTATTTTTGTTTGTTTTTCATATCTGAATTGATATTTTGGGAAGCTCCTGTTCTGTTTACAGAAAATGTAATTTGAAAAATCTCGGCCCCATTTTTACTAACTGGCCTTCATGTCCGTATCGTCCATATGAAGACTGTCACTTGCTTGCCTCGCATCCTCTCGTGTGCCAGTGATGGCGTGCTACCTCTGACCTCGCTCCCCCCCTTTCCCCCCAAGTTTCTTTTTTGGTCCTTCCCAACATCACGCTTCACTTCTGCTTCACTTCCCATGATACCCCTCTCGCCGAATACCCCCCCTCATCCTCAACAAACCGCTATCATCTGTCCGTCAGTCTGCGTTTTGGCCATCTTCCTGCTTCCCGTCCGTTTGCCTGTGTCTATCCGAGGTGACGGGATGTAGAAGTGTGAGAGAGGGGAGGGAGTGAACCAGCCTTCCTTCACCCCCCCTCTTTTTTTCTCTCACTCACTCTCTCGCTCTTTCCCCGCCGTTGTCAGGCGCCGCCACAGATGAGCAGGAAAGAGGCGGGCGAGCGGATGTAGCCGGACGGAGGACGACAGGAGGAGTTTGGATGGGCGCGCGCGACTAAACATTGGCTTTGATCCTGAACGGCTGACCCAGCCTCTCCTCTCACACACGCGCGTCGGATGTCGCCACGCTAGGCTGAAGACGAAAGGTGCTGGCCGTCATTTGTGCGCGTGGGAGAATCCGCCACGCTTGGACATACGTGTGATATGTGTGTGAGATTGCACGCGACACTGCCTGTTTGACTGACTCCTGTCACGATGGAATTTGGGTAGAGTGTGGAAGTGTGTTTGTACAAGATGGCATGGGATGAGGATGTTTAGTTGAAAACATTTAACTATTCATTTATTTGTCATTTAATATTTTTAAAATGTAGTTTTACTTCATATTTTCTTTTTTCTTTGAATATAATTTGTATTTTACTTTGTATTTGTCATCTGGTGGCTCTCTCTCACGATCTCTCTATAAATATAAATTTATTTATATATATATATATATATATATATATATATATATATATATATATATATATATATATATATATATATATATATATATATATATGTATGTATGTATAACAAGAATTGCATTTATTATACTTTATTATTATTATTATTATTATTATTATTATTTTGTTATTATTTTATTATTATTTATTATATTTTATTTGTTTAAGATTGTTAAAATTAAAATTTTCTATTTTTCTAATTGTATTTCAAACTTTTCTTTTGACTCATGTATTTAATGTTTTTTTTTTTTTTGGGGGGGGGGTGGATGTTCAAATACCACTTTTTTTTCAGGCCGATACAGTACGAGTTCCCAAAACTTGAGTGGTTACTGATACTGATACCAAGTATTGATACCACTAGTACTTTTGATAAATACAATTTCCCCAGAAAACAATGACGGATAATTTTAAAGAACGACCTACAGTATATATATTCCAATAGTATTTTTCCTGAAAATTGCATGAAATTAACATCAATTTTCTGCTCTTAATTTCTAGTTCTTGATCATATAACGGCCACAAGAGGGCCCTCGTGAGTACTGATACCTTGAAATAAGGCCAGGTATTTCTCCAATAGCGATACATGTTGTTGTTACTTGCCCATCGCGAAACCTTTTACCCAACTGAATTTCACTTACACTTTACATGTTTACATTTTTTATTTATGACTCAATTTATTTTTTTCTATTTATTTGATTTTATTTTGTTGTAAGAATTGAGTTATTTTTTGAAGATTGAGATTTTTATTTTTATTTCTTTCAATGTGTTTTTCTTAGTTCCTACCATTAATTAAATTTTATTTTATTTTATTTGAAACGTTATTTTAATGTATTTAGTTTGATTTTTAGTTTTAGTTTTAGTTTGATTTACTGTTTTGATTTTTAAAAAGTTCATTAAAATTTTATTCCCATTTGTTTAATTGTGTTTTGAATTTTATTTTTGATTTCTAATTTTTTCGAAATTGTGTTTTCAGTTATTTTATTTGTGTTTCCTCAAATTTTTCTAATTGTCTTATTTAAATTTTCATTTATTTCAGTTATTGCATTTTTTTGCTTTATTTTTTATTGCCGAAATGTATTTTCTATAAAAAAAAAAAAAAAAGGGTATTGACTCGCTATGTATTCCATATGTGACCAGACCTGTGTAATTTGGGTGCAGGTGCGGGGAAGAGCGGGCGACAGCGCCCCCCCGTGGACGATGGACCTGAAGGAGAGCTGCGGCAGCCGGGAGAGCTCCAGCCTGCGTCCGGGCTCCTGGCGGGCGTTCGCGTTGGGCAGCACCCTGCACGGCCTGCGCTTCGTCTTCCCCTACTCCGGCGGCGGCGGCGGCGGGACGGCGCGGCGCCTCCTCTGGGCGGCGGCGCTGTTGACCTGCACGGCCCTGCTGGCCCTGGAGAGCGCCGAGCGTCTGGCCTACTTCCTGTCCTTCCCGCACGTGACCAGCGTGGACGCGGTGGTGTCGGGCAGCCTGGTCTTCCCCGCCGTCACCGTGTGCAACCTCAACGCCTACCGCTTCCGACGGCTGACGCGCAACGATCTGTACCACGCCGGCGAGCTGCTGGCGCTGCTGGACGTGCACCTGAACGTCACGCAGCCGCACCTGGCCGAGCCCGAGGTGCTGGACTTCCTGCGGGAGCACGCCAACTTCACGGCGTACAAGCCCAAGGTGTTCAGCATGCGTGAGTTTGTGGAGCGCGTGGGACACGACCTGCAGGAGATGATGCTCTACTGCCGCTACCAAGGTCAGGAGTGCGGCCACCAAGACTTCCAGACGGTGAGTGTGCGCTTCCTCACTGATTAGAGTCGCCTCGTTGTGTCCTCCTTAAAGTGAAAGCGGAGCTTTTCCTCCCACGCGTTCGCCCGCCAGGCTGTGTCCTCGCACCCCTCGCCGTCCTCCTCGGCTTTCAGGGTTCATTTGTCTCGTCTTGTACATTCTGCCATGGCAGAATTTTGCAAAGGAAAACCCCACTTGTGATCTTTTCAAGGCCTTCCTTCATGTCAGACCAAAGTCAACACCCACTTGTTGCCACCTCCGAATCGACCGCAGCCCATTAAGTCGTTTCTTCTGAAATCCTTTGTTTTGACTTAAGAGATTTGTCTATTTCCACTGCTGAAAAGTTTTCGTCGCCATTTTGTCTGCTAGTTAGTTAGCACTTGTGTGCAAAAACGTCTCTGAGAGTTGCTACAAAACTTAAGGCCCCGACAAGGCAGGGGCCAAGATGGAGTTGGTTAAATTTCGGTTCGGGCTTCAAGATGAGGCACTTTACTGACATTTTCCTCAACTCACAGTCGATCATGCTTGAAAGTGGTCTTGAAATTGTTTGGCCTTGGTGGTCTGGTTCTGGTACCTTACATGTTTTCAGACAATTGATTAGGGCTGGGTCTAAAACAGGCGTGTCCAAACTTTTTCATTTGAGGGCCACACACAGAAAATCAGTAGGACGCAAGGGCCACATAATGTTATGAAGAGAAATTGTGTTTAGTCCTAAAAATTGTACAAATAATTTTTGTGCTTTTGCATATTTAGAAAAATGCTCCAGTATATAAACCAATTTATTTGTAATATGGCTATAGGGTTATTATAGTTTTGGAATTTTTCATTTTCGTTTTTATTTTGTTTTGAGTTTTTTTTTGTATTTATTTTTTTATTTAGTTAGTTTTAATTAGTTTTCAGGGTGGTTCTGTTTTTTTTTTTTAATTAGTTTTAGTTCTTTAATAAATGCTTAGTTTTTAGTTTAGTTAGTTTCAGTATTAGTTTTAGTTTTTTTATGTGTATTATGCTACTTGTGCACAATATTTAAAACACACCATGGGCGCAACGTCATTATTCCGGTTTATATCAAAATAAATCTACTAAAAATCACATTTAAAAATCATCCCCAAAGGCTCATGCATTAAATTAATTACCAAAGACTAAAACGAAGGACATTTTTGCTATAATTATATTTAGTTTTTTAAACGTAAAATGTAGTTTCAGTTAGTTTTCTTCTCTTAAAAAGCATCTTCGTTTTTGTTTTATTTCGTTAACGAAATTGTAGTTTTGAATTTTTGTTTTTTCGTTAGTTTTAGTTAACTAAAATAAACTTTAATAGCACCTGTGTTTTTCGGCACCCTCCCTTCTTACTTTGACCATCTCCAAACATTTCTGTTTTTATTTTATTTGAACTGAGTCAAATGCCAGTTTTAGCATATGTCGTGGGCCACTGAAAAATGGACGGCGGGCCACAAATGGCCCCCGGGCCGTAGTTTGGACACCCCTGGTCTAAAATATCAATATTGAATCGATAGTCCTTATCATAGCCCAATATGATTAATAAAACCAATGCCATGAATCAATACTTTTAATATGGCTATATAAAAGAAAGAAGAAAGAAATAAGGTAAGAATTGGACATAAAAAAACAAAATGTGGATGCGTAATTATGTACTATGGCAGTGTCTCTTATAATACAGGTACATTTGTTTTTATTTATTTATTAACCACTGGAACTTAGTATAAAATCTGTCACGAATGTAAATGTCGTGACTTGCCGGAGTGTTTGTGACACTATTTACACAGTGCTGTGGTTGTAATTGATTTCAATTATTATTCATGGTTTTGAGCAGGTCATGTTCAATAAAACATATATGATACATGATTAATGTAACTGTATGGCACTCAATTATAAATGTCCATCCATCAATTTTTGTAACCGCTTGCTCCTCACAAGGGTCACGGGGGGTGCTGGGGCCTATCCAGCTGGCTTTGGGCAGTAGGCGGGGTACACCCTGAACTGGTTGTCTGCCAATCGCAGAATTATAAATGTAAATATTCATATTTTTACTAGGGGTGTCAAAATGAGTGCATTACTTTTGAGTTAACTCATTTTTTTTAACGCGCGATTAATGACCACCTCTTACTTGGGGGAATTCCAGTCACAACGCAGCAGACACCTCCACGTCAACATTTAGCAGTAATAAATTTCATAATAATGCATATATTTGTGGAGACTGGGGTTAAGTTGTATTTTACAATTTTTAAAAAGTGCAGAATTTCACAAGTTACTTCATATTAAAGATTAGATAGCTCTTAAAAGGAAAAGAAAAATGCACTGAGCTGTCATTGAAATATTTACCAATGTCTTACAAATAATGCCATCTAGTGGCAGAAAAATGACCAACACAAATCAATATCACACTAGTTGTTGTTGTTGTTGTTGTTGTTTTTTTTAAACCGTACAGTACATCTTTAATTTGAACTCAATTGTATTAATTATTATGAAATTACGTTATCACTGACTAAAATATGCAATATTTCTATTAAGTTTAACATTTTTTCCCAATTTTTTTTGTTTTATCAAGAGTGTGAAAACTTGGGAAAAAATATTTTATCGTACATTTAGAACAAATATAAAATGTTACGATTAATTGTGAGTTAACTATTGAAGTCATGCTATTAATTACAATTAAAAATTTTAATCGCCTGACACCACTAATTTTTACTAATGCACCAAGTAAGAGAAATAAGTTTCTACTATTTTGCAGCATTGGTACTTCTGGGAATGTCTTGCATATAAAAATAAAATTGGTACTGCATGAAATCCTTAACTGAATCAAAAATGAATGTGAATTGAATCGAATCGTGCTTCTGCATCAAATCGATTTTGGAAATCTGAATTCATACCCAGCCCTACAATTGATTTATTCTGCTCAAGTCAAGTCATCTTTATTTATATAGCGCTTTAGATTTTTGTTATTTGTAGCAGGTCTGTCGCTATGTCAAACGCAGGTTCACTGTACTTTCCATTCAAGACGTGCTACTTTTCTGACATTTCCCTCCATTTCTCGCTCAATAATGCATGAAGGTGGTCAGAGTGCTCTATGAATTGTTTAGACTTGGTGGTCTGGTTCGGTTACATTTGCGTTCTCGGCACACGTCTGTGCTGTAAACAAACAGTGCGGCTCAGCCTCTGGCTGGCGGCATGTCACTTGTGCTGGTGGTGTGCCTTTTGGCCTTGGCAGTCTGGCTGTGTTACCTGCTGTTTACATAATTTTCATTTAGTAATCTTTATTTAAAAATCTAATTGTATTAACTTCAAATTAATTCATCGAAATATTTCATTATCATATTTCTGTTGTTTTTGTTTTATTGGAAAAAAAGTGTGCCCCCTGGAGGCCATTACTAGACTGCAGGTTGAATCCACTTCCTTCAGCTTTGACTCATCGTGACAGTCGGCTTGCCCTCTTATGCCGCGGTTAGCCTGGCGAGTCCCCGCGCGTCTCCCCTTGGCGGCCATCTTGGATGTCGTGGCCCGCGTCGGAAAGCGTCTTTGTAATCGAGTTGACGAGAGGCCACAAGAAGCCCTCGTTCTGTCTCGCCGCCTGTTGCTGCAGCTGCTCCCAGCTTGTCACCTCGCTTTACCGTAGTGTTGTACCTTCACCTCCCCGCGGATGAGGGAAAAAAAAACAAAAAACTAGAAGCTGTCATGAGTGTCATGCGATTTTCCTCCAGTTTGCACAGATGCACCGTGTGAGCGTCACCTCGCATTGTTATCAACACATATACACTTCTTCTTGACTAAATAACACAAGATTTAGCCCACCTTTCCAAGTTCTCATCCGGTTACTAGAATGTGGGCTTTATTTATTTGAAATGAATATAACAATTCCCCATGACATCACACTTTTCTTCTGGGTTGCCGAATCTTCGCCTCTGGCACCACAAGTAAACAAGCCCTTTCATGACGTGTTGTCAGTCAAATTTTGCATTTCAGCAGGCAAATTGGTTCAAAAATAGACATGGTGGGAATTCAGACGCACTTAACGTGATCATCAAAGGGCTGGATAATTAATTCAGAAGACAGCAAGAAATGAAATGTCACAACGTTGGTCATGGTAGATGTAGCCTAAAGGCTAGCATGCTAGCATCGTTTGTAAATAAGAAAAGCCCGTCAGTGAGTCGCTGTTGTTTTGGTGACTGATGCTGTTTGACATCCAGTCTGTTAGGCAATTTCCCTGTTGTAACTAAGAAAGTGATCCTTGTCGCATGTTGCTGTTTTGATGAGGAAATTGATAGTGGACTGTAGTCTACTCAAGCTAGGCAAACTAAACTCATGGGGATGATGAAACCAAAGCACCCGCATCTTGAATGGTCTTTCTCCATTGCAGTGAGTGAAAATGACATTGATCCGTTACAGGCTCCCTACAAAAAAAAATAAAATATAAAATAAAAAATAATAATAATTAAAATGACACTAATTTTGTATTTTATAAAAACATGAACTAATTGAATGTAATGTAAACAATTAGCTTCATTTTTTTTTCTTCACTTCAATAAATGTTGTGCTGCTCTTTCAGGTGTGTGCAATTTGACCACCAGGGGACAGTAAACTAATGGCACACATGGAGCTGGTGGAAGCCACAGCAATATTAGTCATTCTTCCCAGAAGATAAAAAATATATGCCTGGGAGTATTGTGCTGCTCCAATATCTGTCACTCACTTTGTGCCACCCGGATGAATCCTGCTGGTGATTGTTTGCAAACTTTCTGAATTGGCCTATAGGATGTCCATAAATATTCCACAGTGTGAGCAGTGTCATTTGTCTTGGCTACTGAATCCCTCTGAGCATCAATGTGAAAGCTGATTGCTCGCTCCCTGTGGTCTTTCACAAATTAGCTGCTCGCTAATTTGTTACGGACGCGGGCTGGTTTCGAGTGAGACGCAATAAGTGGGTGGGTCTTCTGCTCTTTCCTCTTCTGATCGCCTCAGCCCGAGATGAAGACACTCCCATCCGTCAACGGCGTTGGCATTCAGTTTTCTTGTTTTTTTGTTTTTTTTAAATCCTGACAGAAGATGCCAGTCTGAGACCTGTGCCATTAAATTTGCTTAGAGGAGGAGAGGCTGGAACCTGGCCCACACACACACACGATCTGTGGATGATGATGCCAATGGTGGTAAACAGCGGAGACACATCGATTTGGCCTGTGGTTTTGTCTGGATCCATATCTCATACTTTTATTACTTTTATTTATTGACTGCTTAGTGGACAGCTTCCAAAAGCAAACACACGCACTGTGGGTGAGGTCATGTTTCTCTGGATGATGACCAACGTTCATGAAGGCGATGGAGAAGTGTTGAAAAGTGCGAAGAACAACACATAGCAATGCAACTGGGCTTTTTATAACTGTGTGGGTCTGTCTTTGAATTTTGCTGAAAACATCAAAGACGGCTGCTTTCACACTCCATTAGGCGTCAGTTGGGTGTGTTCAAGACAACGGCACTTAAACCATCTTTGGTCATGTAGTTTCTGAAAGAAAACGTTTGGTTTTGTCTTTGATGTTTTTTGTCAATGCTGAAAACATCGAATAACTCAACTTGCCTTTCACGCTGCATGTTCAAGTCGTTGTTATTCCACACAAATCCCTTAAGTGTCTGTGGCGTGCGTTTCAAATGTTTGTAGACAACCAAAACAAATCAAGATATCTCATTACAACATCTGCCTCACCACTTAGACATGGTCTTGTCGAGTCTAAAATCTATGACCAAATTACATCCTGGTCCTCTGGGACGCCCAGTGAGGGTTAATGCATCTACCAAATTCACAAACATGCATAAACTGAATAGAGACGTATGTGAAGATGAAAATGAAGTTGAGCCTGTCTGCGAAAATGAGGTTCCAAATGTTCAGGCTGCAACTGTCAACCTAAGGTCTGCTCAAAAACAAATCAAGACATGCAACCTTCAACTGTCTGTGGACTGAGATTGTAAAAAAATGTCTCATAACCTGAACATAAAAGAAAGCTGTAATAAGGTGGGACTGTCACATCGCACTACTTGCCACCGTACCTATGGAAAGTTTAGCCAGCTTTTCACACCCACTTGACACTGACTGATGTGGTAACTGGTAAAAGGTGGGGAAAAAATGGGAAAATTCAACCGTTAAACAGCTTTGCTGTAGTAGAGATTCTTTGGAAACCAGGACCGGGATATTGAGTTTAATTCTGGAATGTTGTTTTGTGATTGAGAAATTTTGTGTAAATTGTGTGACTGTCATTTCTAGCTGTCACATTTTTGGATCCTCAGTGAGGGAGATGCTGCGTTTTTACGGGCAAATATTTTCAGCAAAGATGCAAAGCAACACTTGAGTCTTTTCAAGAACTTTTAAATGTCAAGTCGGCCCTCTGGCTGTCCCACCTGAGTCGGCACCGTTGACATCTCTCGGCACAAGCGTCAGGACGATGTGCCTTCTTTCCGTCAACATGACGCTTGTTGCACAACCAAAATATCCAAGATCACTTCTCCATAAAAGTATCTCTGGCTGTTTGTCTGCGTTGTGCTTTTGTCAGCAGACTCCCAAATCTGCTCTCACAGTTATACATTATAAGAGAAAATTTACAAGCATATTCTTCTTATTAATCAACTGTTCATGTAGTGCTTCTCCTTGACGACCTATTGGTACAACCGTATGCTTCACACCGTGGCATTTTTGTCCTGGAGGCAGAAAATTCTGGAGGACCAAAACTGCCAAAATTCAAAATAAATAAATTACTGAATAAATAAATAAATAAATGACTAAGAGTGAAAATAAAAACGGATATAAAAACTTTAATTTTAAAATTATATATATAAAAAAAAATATGAATGGAAATAGAAAGAACAAAAATTGTATATATACACACCGTAATTTCCTGACTATAGAGCACACCTGATTATAAGCCGCAGCCAGTACATTTCTGAAGGAAAAAGCATTTTGTACATACATAACCTGACTATAAGCCGCATGTGCCCACATTGAAACATGAGATATTTACAAAGAAAGACGGTACACAGAAAGGGTTTTCAAAGGTTTAATAATATACCTTAGCTTTTCTTTCCAAAGAGTGCCTGTGATGTGGCAGTAGCACGGCAGCAATACGGTAGTAAGTAACAGGGCTGGTTTAAAATAACATACCGGTAAAAGTCACTGAGGCTTCTTGTATTTTCCATGATGAGGGTCTGTTCATGCTTATTTTATTCATGCACAAAGCACAAAGTTACATTAAACTTACGTCTTCCTCGACACATATATTCCTCTTACCTTTTTTGCTCGAGCACCCCTGGCAGCCGTCAGAAAAAATACATACATTAGCCGCATCATTGTATAAGCCGCGGGGTTGAAAGTGTGTGACAAAAGTCGCGGCTTATAGTCCGGAAATTATGGTGTATAAATAAATACATTTGTATTTAATTTTTAAATGATATTTTTTACATCATTTTTATTTTCACTTGTAGTCATTTATGTATTTATTTATTTATTTAAATAAATAAATACGTAAATGACTAAGCGAAAATAAAAACTGATATAAAATATAATACAAAAATGAAATGCAAATATATATATATATATATTAGGGGTGTTAAAAAAAATCGATTCGGCGATATATCGCGATACTACATCGCGCGATTCTCGAATCGATTCAATAATCGGCAGAATCGATTTTTTTTTTTTTTAGAATTTTTTTTTTTTTTTTTTTTTTTTTTTTTTTTTTTTTTTTTTTTTTTTTAGGATTCACACCTTGAGCATGGAAGAATGTTATATGAACGGCACATTAAGCCTTAATATTTTTATTTTAATGCTGTTCAAATGTGAAACAGATTGCAAACTGTTTGTGTACAGTGGCTCACGGTTATAAGCCTCAAGTTTTAGATAAATATATTCATACAAATCTTACAGTGTACATGTACAAATTTACTGATAGTATTTTCTAAATTTGAATGGAAAAAAATCGCAACAATCGACTTATAAATTCGTATCGGGATTAATCGGTATCGAATCGTGACCATTCGTATCGGGATTAATCGGTATCGAATCGAATCGTGACCTGTGAATCGTGATACGAATCGAATCGTCAGGTACTAGGCAATTCACACCCCTAATATATATATATATATATTAGGGGTGTGAATTGCCTAGTACTTGATGATTCGATTCGTATCACGATACATAGGTCACGATTCGATTCAATACCGATTAATCCTGATATGAATTTCTAAGTCGATTGTTGTGATTTTTTTACTCACATTTAGAAAATACTAACCAGTAAACTTGTACATGTACACTGTAAGATTTGTATGAAAATGTATTATTTATTGATCTGAAACTCCAGCCGTTACTGTGAACCACTGTATTTAACAAACAGGTTGTAATCTGTTTTATATTTGAACAGCTTTGAAATAAAATATTAAGGCTTAATGTTCCATTAATTAATATAACATTATTCCATGATTAAGATATGAACCCTAACCCTAAGTACGATCCATCCATCCATCCATCCATTCTCTTGACCGCTTATTCCTCACAAGGGTCGCGGGGGGTGCTGGCACCTATCTCAGCTGGCTCTGGGCAGTAGGCAGGGGACACCCAGGACTGGTTGCCACCCAATCGCAGGGCACACAGAGACGAACCCTAAGTAAGATGTTTTGTTGAATATTTTTCCATGAAAAATGGATGTTAAAAAATTGATTCGGCCGTCTTTTGAATCGGTTCGAGAATTGCGCGATGTAATATCGCGATATATTGCCGGCATATATATATATATATATATATATATATATATATAAATTTCTTTTTATTACCATTTAAATATTTAATTTTTTGAATAGAATTTTTTAATTGTATTTTTTTATATCTGTTTTTATTTTCACTTTTAGTCATGTATTTATTTATTTAGTCATTTATTTATTTTGAATTTTGGCAGTTTTTGTCCGCCATAGAAAATAACATGAAAATTCCACAGAGAAATCAGTGTGTTCAAGTTAGGTACACTTAGCCTGTGGCAACGTAAGATGGCTGCTGTGCAGGAAAGCGGCATTAGCAGGCTGTGTTAGGCAGTGTGATATCATTTTCAATTGACAGCAAGTGGTAGAATGGCCGCCCCCTGAGATGGATGAAAATGGCTGGATTTAGCTGCTTAATTCATATTCCACAAACACGATACTCATCAGAATGCCGTGTTTAGACTAGTGGGAGCACCTACAACACAGCAAATTTTGCTTTACTGTACTTCCTGAAGCCTCTGTAAATATTTGACTCCTTCCCAGCATGCTTTCTGTTTGTTTTGATACCGTCACCGTACACTTTTCCTGCTGGCTCACAGACTCGTGTTCCTTGTTACCGCGGCGATGCGAGAGCTAAATGAGACAAATGAGAGGTGGCGAATGCTCTGCACGAGGGGCCCGGCATCTACTTCATGTGCTGGCAAATGTTCTTATCTGGGGAGAAAATGTCTGCGATGAATTCTAAATTTCTGTCTTCTGATGCTCTGTCCCTGCGTTTGCTCTCTTCAGCTGATTCCACCTTCTTCGCTGTTTTCCATTATTCAGAGAGTGGCTGCTTGGATCTTGCGCACATTCTAAATTTCAAGGCGCTGTGACTAACATTACTGGTACCTATGCCCTGAGCTTATACTACATTCACCCATTGTATGAATTAATTTCCAGACCCATCCATGATGGGTGCAATACAGAGAAATCTTATACTGTATGTACGGTACATTAAAAAAAAAAAAAAAAAAAAAGTCTTAAAATACCCCTCAAAGGTATAGAAAAGATTAAAACATTTTTGTACACACATTGTAAATAATATATCGTTTGACACGTACGTATATCAAAATACTTTATTGTGGTGTCTGTGTACGTGCATGTGCCTTTATTTGGCCAGAATGTGCATCTGTGTATCTGGGACTCTTGCACACACATGCACACATATGCTGGCTTGAAGCTGTTTGTCAGTCCCAATTCAAATTGACTGTGGAACTGGCATAAAACAAAAGAGAAGTAGACACTGGATATTTTAAACACCAAAATGCACAAAATAGATGCTAGGTTAATGCTAACATAATGCAAAATGACTTTGACATGCTAAAGGAAATTGATGCTTTGTTAATTCATACTAAAAAAAAAAAATTACTGCAGTACTGCCCTAATTTACATGACACTTTCTCTGCTGGGGCCATTTTTGGTTGGCTTATTCTGTCACGGAGTGTGCTTGGTTGAAGACCCAACAGCAGGGAAGCAAGAGAACCACGGCAGGTACATACTGTACTCAAAAACTATTTATAAAGAAAATATGGCACTCAGCAAAAACCTGAATTAACTAAAGTCCAAAAAGTAGCAAATGAAAAACTAAACTCACCATGACGTAACAACTCACAGGAAAAGGAAGCAAAAGCAAATGAGCCAACAAGGCCTTGTTTACACGTAAGCAAAGCCAGCTTCGTTCCTCAAAAAAAATCTTGGACAGACAGAACCGTCTCAAGACATGCGAGTGTCCAAAAGAAGACACCTAGGACATCTAACGGCTGTAATATATATGCCACGTCTGGAGTGGTGCTGTTGCGCTGCCACAGGGAGTTAACGAAAAGCATAGAAGTAGAATTAGCGAAGAAGATGAGATGATCTGAATAGCTGATAGGCCAAGACTTTTGAAGCCGCGAGGCCACCATATTACTATCCTATACATTTACAGTATCGAAATTAGAGAACATTTGAGACAGTACTTAGTAGAAACAGCCTGATTTATGTTTTAAATTTGTTACACATAAACAAGAGGACTTCAGACATTTTACAGCTTGCCTTAAATACATGTATGAATTATATGTTTAACTCATTAGCTCCCAATAACGTGTAAATACGTTTTTTTAGTGTTGTGTCCCAAAGACGTATTTATACGTTTTTTGTTGTTGTTTTTTTTAATGCTAGAGCATACAGAAGGCTTTGATGCAGCCTCTCAACTGCAAAGAACGGTTGCAGAAATGGTAGTTATTACACAAACGGCCAGCAGGTGGCAGCAGAGCAAAGGAGATCAACCGGGGCCATGTAGAAAAAAAGCTAAATTACTGACAATTTTAAATAGATTTGTGAAAATTGATGAAATTAGCTCTATTCTAATGCTAATTGCTGCAAAACGGAAACAGATAGAATCATACTTTTTTTTTTTCCTGATGAAAGAAGAGAATTTAATCTTTATTTTGGTAGGTTCCATGCTTTTATAGCAATTGAACACAATATTCTGTGGGGCTTGCAAAATCAGTCAAAATCCAGTAAAACAGCCGGGAGCGAACGGGATTGCTTCTGTGAAAACGGCTGGGAGTGAATGAGTTAATGATAAGACACACGTCGATGAGCACAGGTGGACACAAACCCGGAACGAGACATAACATGAATCAAAACTCAAGCACAAATCATGACAATGTTTCCAAATTGCACATCTTCAATTCCTATGGAAATGTACTGGAAACTATCTGGAAAATGTCCACCTCTCTCAAACCCCCGTTGTGATGGGATACAAGGTTTTAGATGATGTCTTGGCTAACCATCAACGTCACATTATGTAGCAGATGGAAACGGTTTTCTGTACAATATGATGGACTATGACTGCAATTTTATAACTGCCAAGTGATTAGAATCAACTATTCATTTCCACTAAATATTATGGTTCAGTCAGGCTCTCTCCAGTAATTTTGCCATTGACTTCCTCAGCCTGTTAAGAATATAACAGTATGGTTTCCAATGAGTTGGCTTAAAAGTCAATCCTCAAATATGGTGACTAATTAGTGGGGTTTGTTTAATGTTTCTCGGCAGGACAGTGTGACCGGCGGACTTTAAAGAGTGTCTCTCATAAACCCCGTCTTGTTTAACAGCATATTTTATGTCTGCGAGTTGCATGACGGGAGCCTACAAGGACTAAAAAGTCTATATTAACCTCCCTTTTTTTTATCACCTGCTCTTTTAATGGAAGCCCATTTGTACAGCACTGCAGTGTGCTTATAAAATCTCATCTGCCACCCTCTCGCACAGGAGCTGGACATGCTCGACAAAATTGCATCTGGCCAGCGTGCTGGCTGAACAGGCAGATAAATGAAAGGTGAGGCCGTGACGAGGCTAGACGGGGCGAGGGGTCCTCCCTCCACGCCGGAATACACGGGAATGCTTTTAGCTGCAGTAACATCAAGAAATAAATAGTTTATGGTGTCCACTGTGTCTGTACATGTGTCTTTGCAGCTTAATGTTTGTTAGCCTTTGCCTTTTCTTTTCTTTTCTTTTCTAAGTATACAGTTGTGACTTCAGATGACCCAACTTAGAACTTTTTGAGAGACGTTTTTCAGCTGATTTTTATTTATTTTTACCTCGCTGGCAGATAGTGAACACCTGTTGAAAATAGAGGTTTCAAGGGGTTTATTGCTGCTCTCAGTTGACCTTTACTGTCAGTTTACTGTTGCGTTCATTTCAATGGGGAAAGATGATTTGAGGTAGCAGTGTTTTGAGTTTGAGCATGGTCGCAGAGCAAATTTAATCGTATTGCTTGACATGACACCACTCTCAAGTGCCCTCATTTTATTAGTTGACAAATAAATGCATTGCTTTTTGCATCAGGGAAGCAATTGCCATTTGTTTGTGCATTTTCTGCACTGTTGACCTATCAATTTGATCAATTCATCAATTAATTGAAGAAAAATTCGATTAATAAAATAATCAGTTGCAGCTTCATTTGTTAAACTACTCAAATTTAATTACGCCAAAATGTTAACTGCTGAATCCACTTGAACTGTGTTGCTAACCAAAACAGCAGAATCATACTGACCCATGTAAATAATCTTGGCCTCATTTGCTACTTAACACAGAAAAGTGAATTTTGAATTGCTACTGCCACCCGTGGCTAAAAAAAAATGAAACTGCATTTTCCCGTCTTCACAAACACAACAGTCACGTCACATCCACAGAGGGCAGGAAATTCAAACCCGAATCCAGTCTGAAAACTATTGGCCAGATGTTTGCAACAGTTCCCATTATGAACAGCTAAGATGTTAATCTACTAATTAAAAAATGTTTCAGTCATAAATGGGCAAATGAAATGGCTATTGTAAAGATTTTTTGGGGGAAATTGTTCCAAAGTGCAGCTTTAAGGCAAATAAACATCTCCCTTGTACTATTGCAGTTACAGAATGAGTTCTGGCAAATGTCTATAACAGGGGTGTTCAAATATTTTCCTCCGAGGGCCACAAACAGACAAATAGAAAGATGAAAGGGCCACTTTGAATATGTATGTATATTTAAATTTAAACTTATGTAACCCGGTGAAAGCACTCAATCAATTATGCAATTATTCATTGTCAGGGCGGACACTGCACTGCGACCAATTCACCCGCAAATGCGGCCAACTGTACAGCCTGCGCTGGTTAAAAAAATAAATGAATCCAGTCGCACGGCCGTGAGTACATGTTTAAATGAGCGGTGCAACGGGTCATCTTTGAGCCGTGATCCGTATGCATCAAGCGCCACGGTTTATAGTCCGCAGAACGCGCTGCGGACAACTTCAAAATATAAGTCATACATCAATGCAATTACCTTGTTACTTGTAATTGAAATTGACCCACGCCTCCCGTGGAAGGCATTGCCGCTCAAGGTGGCCAGCTTGACTCGTCCTCACGCGACTGTCGACTTCCAACATCAACACAACGCCACCTCGAAATTATATTTGCCAATTAAGGATGATAAGAAAGTTAATTAATCTGTCATTGTCTGATACGGCCGCTAATGGGAGCATAAACATTGGCAGCGTTTAGTGAGCCGAACTGCAGCTGCATTCAATACTGTCAATACTTTCAAACACAGACAGAAAAAAGTCCATTAATGTATAGTATTAACCGTTCATAATTTCAACTATCTAAACAATGTAGGCTTTCTATCAATCTATAAAAGCTGCAAAAATGTCCAAATAAATCTGCTAGCTCTGAAATGCTCCTTTTTTTTTTTTTTTTTTATTTCTTTTTTTTTTTTTAATTGTAGTAAGGTGTCAAAGAGTTTGTGCCTGAGTCAGAGTGCTGAAGTGACACGTCAGCTCTCAGCACAATGAGAATCTTCGCGTTGAAAGTGTTGCTTGCCTCCTCGATCCCGTTGATCACTTTGGCGGCCATTGTGACGAGCGCCGAGACTGAAACGTTTGTCACTGCCAGACTGAAATGACTTCCCTGAGCCTTATGACAGACTTGACTGCAGAACTATTGATCCCCCCCTGCTTCCTTTTTGTCGGCAAAAGGAGAGAAAGTGTCTTTTCTTGAGTAAATGAAGCTTTAACCTTTCCACCATCTGCTCAGAGAAAAGGGTGTTTATATTATAAATGTGCTGATTCGGCTCATGCCTGCATGGTTGTTATTGCCAAACGTGTACCAGTCTGATACAGTGCACTTACATACTTAAATACTCCCTCATAGGTCTGGCTGGAACCGCGTTCCAGCAATAAGCAAGTTTGAACAGCAAAAATGCCAGGCAACTAACAAAGTACAACTGACTGGAGAAAAAAAAAAATCCCATTTATTAAGCATTAAGATACACCGCAACCAGAAAAGACACATCACCACATACGTTAGCTGCAAGGAGTATATACAGTAATAAATTGAATAATTAAAATATAACAGAAATATGCAGTTTCCGCGGGAAGAGTGGATATAACAGTGGATATAAACTACCCATTCAGCAACATTGTTTAGTTTGAGTGCTGATTGTAAATTTTGATGATGAGTCTTGAAATTTGAATCTAATTAATTGAATTGAATTAACTTGCTTTATTTACTACGGTTGAAAACGCAGTTGGTAACGGCTTATTACGTAATCAGTGGACACAGATAACAGAATGATTTATAAACTGAAAGCCAGTTCAGTTGTTTTCATTTAAAATATCAGTCGTATTTTTTGTTTAGTCTACTTTGCACCAGGAACTGCTAACTTTTAATTCTGACTTGAGATTTGCATAATAAATGTTATCCTAATAAATATTTGTTTATCCTTATTTTGTCACTTCTATAATATAATTAACCTTTTCAGAAATGAAGAATTTAGTATTCATCAAGTCAGTTGGATACATTTATTCAAATGAAATGAACTTGAGGTTAGGCAATATAGAGAATGGATGGATGGATGGAAGTGGGACAATTTGGATTCACTCTTTTTTTTTTTTGGTATGCATTCCCACGGCAGATGTATCGTGGATCATGAATCAGCAGATACTCGGAATCAATAGATTGGAACTTTGGACTCGGGTGCCAAAATAATTAGTTTGGTTATTTGACTCGCCAGAAAAGACAAGATTTAACAGTGGTCTTTTTAAGAGTGATTTTGGGCATTTTTAGGTGTCCTCCAAAGATGAACAGCTTGTCAGATTGTGGGTTTTAATAACAGATACGCTTGCAATGCAAAATTGTGAAACTTGTTTCCTTGAGTTGTTTGTGCACTGAGCATGCTGGCGAATATTGATGACTTGCCATCATTCACAAAACTCGAGTAACGATTTGTGTAGTTGTGGGAAAATGAAGCCACCAAAGCCAATATCATTTTGACATGTCGACTAAATTTCATGTTGCGTTCATGAGTAGACCCACACGAAAAGCCTCAAGATACAGGAAGGCTGACATTTTGGTTTGAAGTCGACATTTTAGGGTCATTTTTGCCATTTCCAGGCATCCTTCAAAGGCGTATCTCCCCCTACGGATTATATGTGATTTTTATTTTTTTAAAAAAATTTTTTTTACCACATGTACCAGACAAATTATGGATTCTTAAATTGTAGTTGTCTTATAAGTCTGGTGGGGAAGTTTCAAGAGTCCTCAAAAAACACTGAACTCAAATAATTGAACTACACAGAGTCTGAAATGTGAAGACGAGATTCTGGTTGTGTCAGAAATGATGCCATAACTCTGCTCCGACTACACTGGCCTTGCTTCTACTTGTGATTCAATCACAGAATGTGGACGTCATAATGAAATGGTCTCCCAAAAAAGGCTTTAAATCGAGTGAGCTTGCATGGTGCAATGTAAATGAAGTCAGGAGAGACTTAATTGAAAGAGGCTCACCGTGTCATTCATTTGATGCGATACAAGGGGCATTAAAGACATAAAATGTGACGGTTGCCGAGACTACGCCGTGGGTCCTTGATTACAAAAGCAGTATTAAAAGCAGCCGTTAGATGTAATACCTTTTTCATTTTAAAGCCCATTATCACCTCGTCCTCTGGCTGGCAACCTTGAAAGTCAACACTTAGGCGGTGTTTTTATGATTTTCTAACATGCTCAAAGTGGCTGCTGAGCTGCAGGCCAACTTGAGGGGGAGAAGAGCGCCATCTCTTTTTGTCGCGATTAGCCTGATGCTATCTCCACTCCTGCACAAAACAATTAGTGTCAACTTCAGTTCGCCAGCACTTTTGCCATGCTAATTTCCACAAAGTGTCATGCACTCTGCTGATCTCGTTTTTGGAAATAAAAACAACAACAAGGGTGGGGGGGGATGCCGCTTTTGGCCATAGTGTAGGCCATCTTTCCCCGGAAGATGGCTTTGGGGGAGGCAAGCTATTTTTGACAGCACATGGGTGACCTAGATAAACACCCCGCGATCCTTCATTGTGCACATGACGCTGCAGTGGCTTGTCAAAGCCAGATGTTGACTGGGAGCGTTAGCGTTTACCAACATGGCAATGCGCTGTTCTGGAAACTGTCATGTCTGATAACAGCTGAAGCTGCGTTTTCAATGTGAGGATCAAGCTCATTTTAGCACCAATTCAAAGTCTTTTCTTGACAGGTATCGGGGAAACATCGGTTGGATTTATAATAGATTACGAAGGACATTGCTGCATGTTGGTGAAATTTTGCCACATATTCATTCACGCAGCGTTTCTGCAAAATTTCCGCCTCAGAGGCATACAGTAAGAGTAATATTTACTATATTTACCTGTTACTTATGGACAGAACCAAGCAAGGCTGAATATTGTTGATGTCTTAAAACTCAGCATGTTTGTTTCAACGTTGTTTTGTACACTCGTCTTTTTGAGTTGGAGTTAGTGTTCCGATTGCTCTGGAGTTGAGGTTAGGTTTTGAGTCAGAAATCCGGGTTAGGGGCTGTAGATCGGTCTTGGGAGTTATGGTTAGCTCGTGTGCCTAAGTTTTAGTTGTTTTTAACTTTAGCATTAGCAACAACTTAGCATTCCGTGTCTACAGACACAAGTTCAGAGATTTTGTTTTCTTCTCTCGGGTGGTTTTAGGATTTGGTTCAACAGTTTGGATGGTGTTAGCATTGTTTTTAGCATTAGTGTATCAAGGCCTAAAATGTCATTGTCGAGTTCTTGGGTTAGGTGTTCTGTGCTATGGGTAAGGGTTGTTTTAAAGAGTCCTGAGTTAGGGTCGAGGTTAATATTGTTCCATTGGGTCAGGGTTAACGTGACTGTTGTTTTTTAAGATTAGCATCCAAGTCCATTGTAGGTTTGAAATTTCGTTGTTGAAATTTAGCTGTTGTCGTCTTCTGTTTAGTTAGGTTTCAGTTTAGGTTAGTTATAGGTTAGGGGTTTTAATTGGATTAGGCATTCTGATTCCTTGGAAGGCCAGAAATATTGATATTTATTTAGGATTAAGGTGATGTTGGGATTAGGGCAGTGCTATTGATAGCATTGTTTTTAGCATTAGCATTTTGAGACCATAGAAGGCTGGAAATTCACTTCACTTTTCGATTGACCCAACAGTTCAGCAACAGTCTGAAAAGGACTCTTTAAGCGACACCTTAATGATCCAAATGTTGGCTTTGATTTTCTTATCTTTGCAGTTAGAGCTAATTATTTCATGCTGGGCGAAATAAGGTTTAATGAGGTTATCACGGCCAATTAACTCATATTCTGGGAATTGGGATTCAAGATTTAGAACCTCTAAAACCGTCTATTGTAAACAATAAATCACTGTGTTCCATCTGCAAACAAAATTCCATGTTTTTGAGCTTTCACCCTGCTGGTGGCCTCCACTTAGCCATCCTAAGTTAACAGACCCCCGATGTGTCTAATTAGCCCGAGATGGAGGAGGCAGATGCAGTGACTGATGGTGCAACGCGACTCAATAACGAGGTGCTAATTAGCCGATACGTCGCAGGCCGGCATTTTGTGGCCGCGACCCCGCATGTTAATGCCGCAATTAGCTGTAACCACGTCCCATTTGCTTTTATATCTCTTTGTTTTACAGTTGCGCCTGGCTTTTTCGTATCGCCGCCTCCATGTGTATGTCGTGCCGATTAATCGCACCACTAAATGGCAGTCCGGGGTGAGGGTGATGCCATTTCAGCGGTGTATGATGGCTGTGTTATTGTACAACTCGAATGCTCCTCGATGCTCTTCCTGTTCTTATATATATTAACAGATGTCCCAGTAAGAAGGGAAAAAATATTACTCACTCTGACACAGTCTTTTGTCTTGCACCCAGTGTGTGGTTAAAACTCCATCCCTTTCCAAATTCAGCTTCTCGTCTGTATCCCTAGCAACCACATCCATGATATCTATTGTCATTCCACTTTTGGATCTGTACATTTTATCCAGAAGGGAACACCTGAGTGTATAAAGTCCTATGTTGGCAAAATGTTATCAACTTCATCTCAAAAATCTGTACACACAATAACAACTACAAATATTTGCAATTTAGCATCATCCATCTGTAGTATGTTGTTCAATTTGGTTGCAAATAATTGTACGTCATAAATTTCAAGGATGAGTTAAACTTGAGCAACATGAGCCTAAAATGGCTGCTTTAATGCAAAATGTAAGACTTCTAGAGTGTTTTTGGGCATACACCTTCTTGACACTTTGAAAATGAAATGTGGGCAGAATTTAAAAATAATTCACAAGTGTTACATAGGTACAAGATGTGGGTTTAATTCCAGGCCAGTGGCCCAATAACCCAAGCCCAGTTGATAAAATGTGTGTGTTTTGTCACTAAGGGCACCCAGCGTGAAAACTGTGCCAAACAAATCATGTCAGTGACTTGCTGTGGTGTTGAAAGTCACATACTTTTGCACCACTTCAGATTTCTTTCTTGGCAATGGTTATGTGATGAAAGTTAAGTTGATGTCGAGTAGTCTCTTATCCATCCATCCATTATCTACCGCTCATCTGGGGTCGGGTCACGGGGGCAGCAGCTTTAGCAGGGAAGCCCAGACTTCCCTCTCACTTGTGATGTCATTGATATTTTTTCAGAATAAAGTGGAGCCTTAAAGCTGCTCTTTGTAACAATTTGGCCAAAAATATATTTTACATTATCCTTTTTATTTGACCATTTATGACTGAAACATCTTCTAGTACTATTAGTACATTAGCACCTTAGCTGTTCACAATGGATACTCCTGCAAGCCTGTGGCAAAAAGTTTTCAGACTGAATTCAGGTTTGAATTTCCCGCCCATTGTCTGCGGATGTGATGTCATCGTATACGTGAAGAAGGGTGTGTGCAGTTTAATTTTTTTTGTAAACAGGTGGCAGTAGCAATTTAAAATGGAAAAAAGTTCAATTAAATACAATTTAAGAAAAATGTCATCTTAACTAATTGTAACTGTTGAAACAAGTTTATTATTTTGTATTTTTTCTTCACTATTGTATTAGCCATAATTGCATTTTGTGTTTCTTCCAGATGTAGAAGTGTTGAAAACTATTGTTAACAATTGTTAAAGACTTAATAATGTATTTATGAACATTGATACGCCTTAATAATACATTGTTAGCGCTTTAGTTGCAAAAAGCACAATTTACAGCAAACAAGTATTTGAAAACTAATCACTGTTGCGCAATAAAGAATAGTCTATTAGTATTGAAGAAAAAAAAAAAAGATCGTTTAAGTTTTGTGAAGATTGTTATAAGGGTCTTATATGTTAAAACGACAGCATTAGTCTTATGAACATATAATGACCATCTTATAAGGACTCCCTTGTAAGTCCTTAAAAGTGTAGTAGCTACAATTAATATTGAAAAAAGAAATACTGAAAAAAAATGAAATTATAATAAATATGGGGGTAATTGAATGAATATTAAGATGAATAAATGGGGAAATACCACAAAATATTTTAAAAAGTTTATAATTGAATAAATATTTAAATTATATTATCTATGTACATATTTGAATAAATATGTAGCTAAATATTTTCACATTTATTTGAATATATATTGACTCAATTTCATAAATATTTAAACACAAAATACAGATTGCAATAATCGAGTAAATATGTAAATAAATAAATAAGCAGTGAACTATTTAAAACATTAAAACAATATTGAAATAGCAATAAGCAACTATAAACAAACACATCAATATTAAATACAGTGGAACCTCTACTTACGAACGTCTCTTCATACGAAATTTTCGAGTTACGAAACTCCTCAACGGGAAAATATTGCCTCTTGTTACGAAAGAAATTTCTAGATACGAAAGGTAAAAATACATTACCGAACGCAAAATACTTTCGGCTATGGCTAATTCCTACCATAGGTATCTATGAGCGTATACTAGATTGGTGTCTATACAGCGTCCTCATCATTCATCCCGCGGCCCATGAGGTGTTCCGTTTTTCGTAAATGTATGAACTAACGGCCAACAAATTTGTGCAAACATTCAAACAATTGGTGATTGATGAAGGCACAGTAAGTTTTTAATTGCGACGAGACGGGCCTTTTTTTTTTTTTTTTGAAAAAGATTCCTCGCCAAGTTTCCATGAAGTTTCAGAATTTGTTTAAAAGAATCGCCCAGAAAAAGTGTTCACCAGTCGGGCGTTTGCTCACTAAGATGATGTTTGCCTTGGACATTTCCGAAGGATTGTTTTAAAATAAAATAAAATAAAATAAAATAAAATAAAATAAAATAAAAAACATCCATGGATCAGTTCTTTACAAAACACCAGGCAAAAAAAAAAAAAAAAAACACTTCTGTGAGAGAGGAACATGAACCAAAGAGGGCAAAAAACGATGAGGACAGCAGTTAAAAAGGTAAATGACCATCATTTTTATTCTTTGTTTTTTTTACATTATGCACAACTCTCATTTATTGTGCAATAATCTAATTGTAACATGTATTTGTTACATGTTTTGATGCATTTGTATGCTTCATAAAACATTTATGTCTGAATTTTGGGAGGCTTGGAACGGATTAGGGCATTTACATGGAAAATGCGTCTCTACTTACAAAATTTTCTACTTAAGAACTTTCTTCCAGAACCAATTAATTTCATAAGTAGAGGTACCACTGTACTGAAATTGATATTGAATGAACAGTCAAATAAATACTTCAAGGCACTTTTCATTTTTTAATACATTTTGGCAGACCACGTGTCATTTCATTCAGATTGACTTCTTTCTGATACATTCTTTATCAATAGCCATATTTTTTAAGTTTATTGAACAGGTCAATGTAAAAAATTCATTTGAGTGGAAAAAAAAAAAACTCATACAAAATGACTGATGACAACTGTGGGATCAAAACATCTCCAACTCATCACTGACTTTGAGTCGTAACACGACATGCAAGTGGAATTATTTGCAGAGGAATTTTATCCCGTGTCCAAAAGCAAGGAAACATTTTCATGTTGTCAGACAAACGTGGCCAATTGGAAGGACTCATTTTGCACAATTCAGTGTTTGTACGAGATTCAGAGAATGAAATTTTTCTTTTGTTCATGTCCACCTGAACTCGGATCCTCTGGAGCGTCACTGGTGGATTCCACGATCCAAATGGTTCACCAAACTTTTGGTATTTATCATGACTAAATGTAATTTTACATGCTTTCATGTAATGTGGCAAACAAGGGTCCCCCCACGCCACACCCAGTGCCCAGTCATTGTTGTCTCCCACCTCAACATTCCACATGTACGTTCCTGAAGCCATAGCAGAACCATGTACTGCAAAGTTCTTGAACCTCTCTGGATTGTTTGGACGCTTCTGTTTTGCTTGACAACTCACACTGGTCAGATCTTCAGACAGACTGAGTTTGGAATCGGCAGTGTTTGGTTCCAGGATGACGGGACTGTGGGAGACCGTCTCCTTCATTCGTTCCCACACGCTGAACTTGAGGTTGCCCACATGCTTGACTTCGTCCAACAGACTTCCTGGGAGCAGTTTGGGCTTGTTGGGTAGCTTTTGGATTCTGGTCATCGCAGTCTTGAAGTTCTTCATTAAGGAAATGGGGTCAGAGGTTAGCTGCTCTGTGCTTCTGATCACGTCTGAGAGAGCAGCCATGTCTCTGTCGAGAGCCTCAATCTTCTCCTTCATCATCTGAGTTTTCTTTTCCTCTTCTTCCCTCACAGCAGACAACTTGGCCTCCTCCTCAGCCAGCAGGAAGCGACGAAGCTGCTCAAAATCCTTCTTCATCTTGCTTTCCACCTGCTCCCTCTGGACCTTGATGTACGTCGCTTGTTCATTGCAGTTGTCCCTTGCCTTCATGAAATCTTTCAGTCTATTTTTTGCTTCCTGCAGGCTATCCTGAAGTTTGTCTTTGTGATCTTTATGAACTTCATTGAGGGGACGGAACTTGTGGCCAGTGTGGATTTCTGCAACCATGCAGATGTGTCACACAAGCTCCTGGTGGTCCAAACAGAAGAGTATCAGTTTCTCCTTGTGCAAGCTGCAGATGTCGTCGGACTTCACGGAGGCTTGTGAAAAGGCCTCACACACGTTCCTCAGGGCCAAGTTTATAGGTGGATCCATCGAATGAAACTCCGTCCTACAGACCGGACACGTTCGATCTCCTTTCTGCTCCCACCACTGCCGCACACACGCACGACAGAAGCTGTGACTACACGGCAGCACGACAGGATCTTTAAAGATTTCCAAACAGGTCGGACATTGGAGATTGTCCTCAACTCGGCTGGCCATGGTCCTTGCGAAGAGGCCAACTCAATCGACAAGCTTCCAACGTTCACTCTCAGGTGAGCGGCAGTGTATCTGTCTCACTCACAGGTGAATAATCGCTTTATATCCAAAAGGTCCACAAGCGCACTTCCTGGAGTTGTACTTTTATTGCCAGACTTCAGTGGATGACACTTGGACTTTGTCACGCCGCCACCGGCGTGACGGCCCATGCTTTTGTTTTTGTTATCCATGTTTCCTGTTTTACTTTGAAAACCCTAACTCTCCTCTCACCCCAGGTCACTTACCCTTCCTGCAGCTCACTGATTACCGGTCCACGCCCATGATCACCACCACCTGTTCCCAATCAACCCGGACATAAAAGCCACCTGATTCCTCCCCTCTGGGCCGAAGTGTCACACACATAGTTAGTGCATGGAAGCGTCCCACAGTCCTCGAGTCCTTGTTCCTTGTTCCTGTTGCCTTGTTGTTTTGCCTTGTTTTTGTGCCTTGTCTTGTTTTTGTGCCTTGTCCTCCCCAGCGGAGCGCCTTGAGTTACCCCTTTTTGCCTTGAGCCTTTTTCCTCCCTAGCGGAGCGCCTTTTGTTGTCCCCGATACCTTTTGCCTGTTTTTTCCTCCCCAGTGGAGCGTTTTTTGTTCTCCACCTTTTTGATTCCCCCTTTCTCCTCTCAGTGTGAGAGGAGACTGCTGCTGCCCGGCAATAAAACCTGTTGCCTCTGTGGCCTACCTTATCCTGCGTCTGGGTCCTACCTCCTCGCAACGTGACAGTACACTTCGGCCAGCATGGACCCAGCGGGAGTGTCCAAATTGGAGACCTGGCAGAGGCTTGAAGACATCGCCCGAGTCATTGCAGAGATAAAAGAGTTGATGGCTTTGGACCGTGGCGACTGGGGTGAAGGGTCGGACTGGCCTCAGAACCCCGAACCTCGTCTGCTGCAGCCTCTCGCCCCTGAACCTCGTCTGCTGCAGCCTCTCGCTCCTGAACCTAGTCTGCTGGAGCCTCTCGCTCCTGAACCTCGTCTGCTGGAGCCTCTCGCTCCTGAACCTCGTCTGCTGGAGCCTCTCGCTCCTGAACCTCGTCTGCTGGAGCCTCTCGCTCCTGAACCTCGTCTGCTGGAGCCTCTCGCTCCTGAACCTCGTCTGCTGGAGCCTCTCGCTCCTGAACCTCGTCTGCTGGAGCCTCTCGCTCCTGAACCTCGTCTGCTGGAGCCTCTCGCTCCTGAACCTCGTCTGCTGGAGCCTCTCGCTCCTGAACCTCGTCTGCTGGAGCCTCTCGCTCCTGAACCTCGTCTGCTGGAGCCTCTCGCTCCTGAACCTCGTCTGCTGGAGCCTCTCGCTCCTGAACCTCGTCTGCTGGAGCCTCTCGCTCCTGAACCTCGTCTGCTGGAGCCTCTCGCTCCTGAACCTCGTCTGCTGGAGCCTCTCGCTCCTGAACCTCGTCTGCTGGAGCCTCTCGCTCCTGAACCTCGTCTGCTGGAGCCTCTCGCTCCTGAACCTCGTCTGCTGGAGCCTCTCGCTCCTGAACCTCGTCTGCTGGAGCCTCTCGCTCCTGAACCTCGTCTGCTGGAGCCTCTCGCTCCTGAACCTCGTCTGCTGCAGCCTCTCGCCCCTGAACCTCGTCTGCTGCCGCCGCAGTCCCCGGCCGCTTCGCCTGTGCCGCTGCCGCCGCAGCCCCCGGCCGCTTCGCCTGTGCCGCTGCCGCCGCAGCCCCCGGCCGCTTCGCCTGGGTCGCTGCCGCCGCAACCCCTGGCCGCTTCGCCTGGGCCGCTACTTCCTGTTCCTCGTCCGGCGGCGCATGGATTGCGGCCGCCACCTCTCGTTCCTCGTCAGGCGGCGCATGGATTGCGGCCGCCACCTCTCGTTCCTCGTCAGGCGGCGCATGGATTGCGGCCGCCACCTCCTGTTCCTCGTCAGGCGGCGCATGGATTGCGGTCGCCACCTCCTGTTCCTCGTCCGGCGGCGCATGGAATGCGGCCGCCACCTCCTGTTCCTCGTCAGGCGGCGCATGGATTGCGGCCGCCACCTCCGGTTCCTCGACCGGCGGCGCCCAGCCAGCGGCCGCCTCCTCTTGCACCAGTTCCGGCGGCGCCCGGCCAGCGGCCGCCATCGCCTGCACCAGTTCCGGCGGCGCCCGGCCAGCGGCCGCCTCCTGCTCCTCATCTGGCAGCGAACACCCCGCCGCCACCTCTGCTCCTTGTCGGGCGTCGAGGACGCCCTCCTGACTGGCCCCGCTGGGACTCTCTTGTCGGGCGTCGAGGACGCCCTCCTGAACTGCTTTTTGTCTGGGACGGATGGGTGGGCCGTGTTCCCACCTCCGTGCCCCCTTCCGCCCGCCCTTGTTTTTTGGACTTTTTGATATTGAAGGGCCGTCAGGAGCCGGCCCTTGAGGGGGGGGTACTGTCACGCCGCCACCGGCGTGACGGCCCATGCTTTTGTTTTTGTTATCCATGTTTCCTGTTTTACTTTGAAAACCCTAACTCTCCTCTCACCCCAGGTCACTTACCCTTCCTGCAGCTCACTGATTACCGGTCCACGCCCATGATCACCACCACCTGTTCCCAATCAACCCGGACATAAAAGCCACCTGATTCCTCCCCTCTGGGCCGAAGTGTCACACACATAGTTAGTGCATGGAAGCGTCCCACAGTCCTCGAGTCCTTGTTCCTTGTTCCTGTTGCCTTGTTGTTTTGCCTTGTTTTTGTGCCTTGTCTTGTTTTTGTGCCTTGTCCTCCCCAGCGGAGCGCCTTGAGTTACCCCTTTTTGCCTTGAGCCTTTTTCCTCCCTAGCGGAGCGCCTTTTGTTGTCCCCGATACCTTTTGCCTGTTTTTTCCTCCCCAGTGGAGCGTTTTTTGTTCTCCACCTTTTTGATTCCCCCTTTCTCCTCTCAGTGTGAGAGGAGACTGCTGCTGCCCGGCAATAAAACCTGTTGCCTCTGTGGCCTACCTTATCCTGCGTCTGGGTCCTACCTCCTCGCAACGTGACAGACTTGTTCTTTTCAAACCTTTATGCCTTTATGTATTTATTATTGTTGAACTGCAATTTGCCAGATGCCAAAGTGCAACAATAAATGAGTTAACAAGGGGCTGTCAGGTCAAGAAGGTGTTCAGGTGTGAATTGGGCATCATCTTAAATATCACCTGAAATGAGCTTTGCAGCAATGACACCAACCATCCTCTGGGCGCCCTAATACTATATCAAAAGAAATGTTCACCAAATTGTACCTTGTTGTAGAGTTGCAGTCTCCACGAGGAAGGTCTACTGTTAGCCTAGCATCAAACGAGCGGATTTTGGTGGGCGTGGCCAAGGCTCGCCAGACTGCCGTGCGTTTGACTGCAAAATGAGTTGGGCGTGGCCAAGTCTCATCTTTTCCGTGTGCTCCTGTTTACAAACAGAGTCTTCACATCTGCACCTGAAGGAATATTGGCTCATTAGTTTCAATAGTTGGTATCGATCCCGGGATAAGTGAAAGAAGTTCTGCTAATCCACGTTTGTATTGTCCCAAATTCCTGAAGCAGTCGTCAGTTAAATGTTTGCCACAAACTGTCAGGGCTGCTAATCCTTCACGATGCACATTTTCCGGGTGCAGCTACTGGGATTGACACCCCCGTACTGGTCGAACCATAAGTCCTATGGGGAAAATGAACACATCCCCGGAACCGAACACATCCCCGGAACCGGGTCGACCTCAGCTTTCCATCGGCGTCAGTGACGGCCCTCCACGACCCTCTGTGCCGGAGATACGGGGCCGCGAAATTGTGGACCATGCTGTCCTCCTGCTGCTGCTGTTTGTATGCTCTTGGGGGGGTGAAAATTGTGAGGGTGGAGTTCGTGTTGAGTTAGTGACGTGTAAAACCGAAAAAGGTGGGGTTAATGACGTGCAAAACCGACCTGCTGAAACAGCCCATTTGAGAGTGCAGTTTGAGCTAATGTGATACAAACGGCCATTGGAAAGGGAAACATGGGTCGTTTATTTCACAACTTTGGGGACTTATGTCAGGCTATGGTAAGGCATACTTATGTCAAAAACCCCCCAAAAGTGAACATTTCATATGAGGGCACCTTTAAGTACAGCCCAGTACGAGTACATCTTCATCTCAGAAGGTTCAAGCTGACAAATGCCTGGATGATCGTTTTATTTTGGATGCATGTTTGACACATGCCTCTGTTGAATTTGAAACTGTCAATGTGATAAAAGTCAAAACGTGTACTTCCTGCTTGCTCAAGCAGTGCCTTTGACAAGCTTTCTGAATTTATTATAGTCGAATCATATAACTGCAATTTGCCAGGTGTCAAAGTGCAACATTAAACAAGATAACAGTGGAGGATTGTCAGCTCAAGAAGTTTGTTTTTGTGGCAGTTGAAGCCAATCAAAATAATTGATTTAATCCAAAGTGAATGAAGTCTTGGCAACTTAAAGCTACTATATGGAGGATTTCCCAAAAAATATCTTAACAATAGCATTTTTATTTTACTATTTATGACTGAAGCATATTCTAATAATTAGTACATCAACATCTTAGCTGTTCACAATGGGTACTCCTACAAGCCTCTGGCCAATATTATTTCGGAAGCGTCCGGTCCGAATCCTTCGAATTTCCCGCCCTCTGTCTGCGGGATGTGACGTCATGCGCGTCCTCGTCAGTTGTTTCCTGTAGTCGCGAAGACGGAACTAGTACAGATTTTCGCTGCCCCAGACACCTTCTGTTACTCCGCGGAAGGCTGCTTAAAAAAAAAAAAAAAAAAGAAAACAATGTCAAGTGCCACGAAAAAAAAAAATCTAAACTTGATAGTGACCGACGCCGGCAAGAACGAGTTTGACATTTCAGCGGTGGAGAGAGTTGAGATCGGACTTGGATTAGAAAAGTGATTCACAGCTGGCTTTCTTTCTACTCCAAAAGGTAAGAAGCGAGTTTCTTAACATTTAGAAGAAAATGTGTTGTTTTCAAATAGCAGTAACCTCAAGATCGATCACTTCTCGGTCGTAACTATTGGGGTGAAAGTGAGGTGGACGGCAACATTTAGCGTGAAAGGGGCGGCAAAGTTGAATGTAATAGAACAGAATGACTTTATGAAGAACAGACGTTCCATTCCGCGGCGTTTCAATCAGGCTAAATGTTGCTTTATTTTCCTCCGTGAAAACAGCCTATTGTAGCTACATTATGCGAACAGAATGTGAACAGTACTACTGAATGACGATAACATTCACGGCCATATCACACTAAGTAGTGAATGGGTCTATATGTTTTTCACAATCATCAATTTCCATAACTGACAGCCCACCTTTCGGCTAATGCACAATGACGCTAGCCTGGGGGCGACATACCCTAATAATGACTAGAATCAGGTTGACGTCCGTCGAGCGGGGTGACTACAATATGTAACTGCATATTAACATCGGAATGAGGTACAATTAATTGACGTAATTTGCACATCGTTTTGGAGTACAGCACAGGACTGGACTTTGACCGACTATTGCAATATGATCTGCACGTCCCGTGGACATCAATTGTTTAGTGGGGATCGAGAGTCTCATTCCGTGAAGTAGCCAGCTTTGTGTAACATTATAAAACTTCTTACCTCTGAAAACATAGTTTAATTGGATATGAAGAGCCCAGTCTTCAGTATTGAGGTCGTGCACGTACGAGTGCGCGCAGCGTGTACGAGCGTGCAGTTTGTTTTCGGCCACAGGTGGCAGTAGCGATTTGAAATTTTAAATCTTCCATATAGCTGCTTTAATTGCAAATGGACATTTTGAAACAAAATCAATCAATTTTTTTGGAAAACATTGCCAGCTACAGGCGATAAAATGCAATTGCAGTTTTGACTTCCTTGGAAGCTGGTATTATTCAGTAATATTCAGCTCCCAGTGGACACACACAGCAAGGATTCCTTTGGCCAACATGGCTGCTCCATTTACAGTTCCCCCCAAATTCCTGATACTGAATAATTGGGTAAGCGGAAAATGGCAAGGTCGAGGTAGGGCACTAAAGACATGCCCGGATGGAATTTTCTTTGAGACTAGAAAGAATCTCAAAAACCTTCAGTAATGCTTTATATTAAGGTCCAAGTAATAAACATTAATACGAGTTAAAAAGTATTAATAAGTGCCAATAAGGCCCTTATATCATGCTTATGAAAAGTATGTGTTTATTAAGACTTATAAAAACTTCATAGGGCCCTTGAGAGCTTGGCAGTGGGGCCATTTGGGCAGCATCGGACATATTCAGTTTTACTGATTTTTTTGTTTTGTTCTTTTAGATGATTTTTGAATAGGCGCGTGCGAGGGTAGCAATGTTAGAGGGTCCTTTGACAGAGCCGGGGTCTGGTAAGTTGACAAACTATTGTTTGTTTCTCGGGGTACACGTAGGGAGGCCAGACGTTCGGATTTACGGCGCACAGTCCTAATTTTCAGTGATGTGTCAGGCGTCATGCGCAACCCTAAACACGTTGAGTTTATTATGTGACGTCACGAATGAATTGAGTCTTTTGTACCTCTTCAACGTGAACGATGGGAACCGAGTCTTTATAGAGAGCCGTTCAACGTTCACACATTTATGTGGATGGGCTCTCTTTAAAATGTTCCCAAATAAAATATTTCTATTGTAAATTGGGAATGAATCTTCATTTAAATCATTTTTTTTACTTTATGCGATGTTGGCGCCGCCTCCTGCCACACTCCAGAACTGCAGGGAGGGAGAAAACCGAACCATGCCATTTTGTGTTTATTCCAGATGTAGAAGTGCTGAAAACTATTGTTAACAATTGTTAAATCGGAAATGAATTAATAACCCTTAATAATTAATGTGCCTTCATAAGGCATTGTTTTCTCTTCAGTAGCTGCAAAAACTCAATTAACTGTTTATTAAAGACAGGGTGTATTGAGACCAGAAAAGTCCTTTAGTCCGCTTGTTTGGTCCAGACCAAAAGCGGACTTTATTTTTTTTAGTTTGGTGCGGTTCATATTCACACTGTGCTTTTTACAAATGGACTATATTGCGTAATCACGTCGACCCACGTGACGATCCGTACTCCCATTGGACAAAAATGACGAGGGCTGTACGCGTTCGAAACCTGGAAATAGCGGAAAACGTGAAGGTGCTGTATTACTGCTCTGCATATTTGTGGGGTTATTAGATGTGTTAAGGTTCCGGTGCGACCGGAGAGTGGATCCCAGAATCACAGAACACAGAGGAGTAAGCGAGAGGTTTTATTCACCAAAACACGTGAATATGAACATAAAGCGCTGGGCACAGGCAGGAAAAAGGTTAACAAAAAGTGCTTGCAAATTGCAAGGAGGGAAATTAACACAACACAAAAAGACCCGAAGGCTACAAACCGCAAACACAAGAAAGCAACAACTTACTATAGCTATGAAACATGCCACATAAAAGTGGGAACAAAAAGAGACGTAGCAAAACTTACGTAGATGAAAATCGAGAATCTTGGACTATAATAATTAGCGAAGGCGAAAAACATTAGAAACACTAGACGATGGCTGTGAGCAGAGGGAGCAACGACCCGACAGTGGCTGCAAGGAGTCCCAGTCCTTATGAAGGCCTAATAGGTGATGCACTGCAGGTGTGGTGCAGGGGACACGGCCCTCTCATTAATCAGGCACTGTGAGACAAGGAAACACACTGAGAGCCCAGCAACATGACAGTACCCCCCCCTCAACGGACGCCTCTTGGCGGACCACCTGGTTTTTCCGGATGTGCCGCATGGAACACACGCAGGAGGGACGGATCCAGGAGCGGGGAATCCACTGCCGCTCCTCAGGACCGTAGCCTTCCCAGTCGACCAGGTACTGGAACCCCCTGCCCCGAGCTCTAGAGTCCAAAATCTCCTTCACCGTGTAGATCGGGTCACCATCCAGAGTACGTGGAGCGGGAGGTGGAGCCGCCGGGGGGTTCAAGGCAATGGAGGATACCGGTTTGAGCAGAGACACGTGAAAGACAGGATGTACCTTTAGGGTCGGTGGAAGTCGCAGCTTCACAGAGACTGGGTTCACGATGGCCTCCACCTCGAACGGACCCACGAACCTCGGTCCTAACTTCTTGGCCCCACCGGCCAGCCTGAGATCCCGTGACGACAGCCAGACCATGTCACCCGGCCTGTAGACAGGGGCCGGTAGACGGCGACGATCCGCCACCTGGCGGTTGCGCTGAGCAGTGCTAGAGAGAGCCGCACGGGCCTCCCGCCAGACCCGATGGGCTCGCTTCAGGTGCAATTGAATTGAGGGGAGGACCACCTGCCTTTCTTGGGAAGGGAACAGCGGAGGCTGATAGCCATGGGCAACATAGAAGGGTGATTGACCAGTGGCAGAGGAAACCTGAGTGTTGTGGGCGTATTCAACCCAAGGCAAATGAATTGTCCAAGTAGTGGGATTATACTGGCATACGCACCGCAACATCGCTTCGAGGTCTTGGTTGGTTCTCTCAGTTTGTCCATTGGATTGCGGGTGGTATCCAGATGACAGGCTGTAGGTGGCCCCCAGGGACTTGCAGAACCTTTTCCAAACTTGAGAAACAAACTGTGGTCCACGGTCTGACACAATATCTTGTGGTATGCCATGCAGACGGAAAACGTGCTTCACCAGTAAACGCGAGGTCTCCAAAGCGGATGGCAGCCGGGATAATGCGACGAAATGAGCAGACTTAGAGAATCTGTCCACAATAGTCAGGACCACGGAAGATCCCCGGGAGACCGGGAGGCCAGTCACAAAATCCAGAGCAATGTGTGACCATGGTCGAGACGGCACTGGCAGGGGATGGAGCAAGCCCGACGGAGGCTGGTGAGAAGCCTTTCCACATGCGCAGGCGGCGCATGCCTTAACGAAGTCCAGAACATCCTGCCTGAGAGAGGGCCACCAGAATCTTTGGGAAATAACCTCTCGCGTACGAGTCGCTCCAGGATGACAGGCCACCCTCGACTCGTGCCCCCACTGTAGGACCTCTCGTCGTAGTACGTCAGGAACAAAGAGTAGAACTGCTGGGCATTCCGCAGGCACAGGTAAGTCTCGTAGAGCCTCCACCACCTTTTCCTCAATCCTCCAGCGCAGCGCCCCCACCACGCAGTGGACCGGAAGGATAGTCTCATCCTCAGTAGCCTCTCCACGGCTAGAGTCAAACATCCTGGAGAGGGCGTCTGGCTTCTTGTTTTTAGTGCCCTGTCTGTACGTGATAACAAAGTCAAAGCGTGTGAAAAGAAGCGCCCACCTGGCCTGTCGGGGATTCATCCGCTTGGCAGTTCGCAGATATTCCAGGTTACGGTGGTCTGTGAACACTGTGAATGGTTCCTTAGCTCCTTCCAAGAGGTGACGCCATTCCTGAAGTGCAGCGACAATGGCCAGAAGTTCACGGTTTCCCACATCGTAGTTTGCCTCGGCAGGTGTCAAACGTCTGGAGAAAAAGGCACAGGGGCGGAGCACCTGGTCGACCGGAGACCGCTGAGAGAGCACAGCCCCCACTCCTGAATCCGATGCGTCCACCTCAAGCACAAAAGGAAGAAGAGGGTCAGGGTGACGCAAAACAGGCGGGCAGGTAAATGCCCTCTTCAAATCATTAAAAGCCTCCTCTGCCGAGTCTAACCACTCAAAGCGAAGCTTAGGAGATGTTAACCTAGTAAGTGGTCTAACCTTCTGGCTATAATTGCGGATGAACCGACGGTAGAAGTTCGCGAACCCTAAGAACCTCTGCAACTGCTTCCTCGAGGTTGGCCTTGGCCACTCGAGCACAGTGCGAATCTTCCCAGCATCAGCTCGGATTTGGCCATCCTCCACCACAAACCCCAAAAATTGTACGGAGGATGAATGTAACTCACACTTTTCAGCTTTAACGTTATAGACGGTTAGCTAGCAAGCATTGGAGAACCAGTCTAACGTGTTGTTGGTGTTCCTTAAGATCACGGGAGTAGATTAGGATATCATCCAAATAGACAAAACAAAATACATTAATCATATCGCGCAAGACATCGTTCACGAAACATTGAAAGACTGCTGGAGTATTAGTTAGCCCGAAAGGCATCACCAAATATTCGAAGTGACCCAGGGGAGTCTTAAAGGCAGTTTTCCACTCATCCCCCTCCCTGACGCGGATAAGGTAGTAGGCACTGCGCAAATCTAATTTTGAGAATATTTTGGCGGCTTGGAGGGAAGCGAAAGCTGAATCCAGCAATGGTAGCGGGTACTTATTCTTTACAGTCATTTCGTTTAGGCCACGATAATCTACACCGGGGCGAAGTGATTTATCCTTCTTATCAACAAAGAAGAACCCAGCTCCCATAGGGGAGGTGGATGGCCGTATATGCCCTGCCGCTAGTGCGCTTGAAATATACTCCCGGAGGGCTGCCAGCTCAGGTTGGGAAACATGGTACAGCCGGGAACTAGGAAGTGGCATATTAGGAATTAAATCAATAGCACAATCGTAGGGGCGATGGGGCGGTAACGTCTGTGTCCTCTCTTCACTAAAGACTTTACTCAAATCATGGTATTCGGGTGGTACGTTGTCTAGGCAAAGAGTTTCCTCTGAGGAAATAGCAGGCAGACAACTGCCCCCCTCAGCAGCCCGCAGGCAATGTGCGTGACAGTAAACACTCCAGTTTTCAAGTGAGGGTTTAGCCCAATTAATCTCGGGGTTATGTAACTTTAGCCAAGGCAAGCCCAACACCACTGGTGCCGATCGTGACGACATAATCAAAAAACTGAGAGACTCGACATGGTTACCTAAAAGACGTAAACACAAAGGCTCAGTGGTGTGAGTTACTACCCCCAGAAGGCGCCCGTTGAGGTCGTAAACCCTGCGTTCCTTCGGTAAGGCTGTAGGCTCGTAACCCAGGGCCGCTATTACACTTGGATCAACAAAATTATCGTCTGCCCCGGAATTGACCAGGGCCACCACCTTAATTCTTTTACAATTAAAAGCGACCTCTCCCGGGAGCTCAAGTCTCTTAGTCTCAGAAGAATGCGTGATTGAGGCAGCACGGTTGTACTCACACGGTGTTGTGGTGTGTGAAACTATGGTTGACTTGGGTCCGTCTGTAGCCTGCTGACTGCCCATCCTGACCAGTCGTGTGGAGTGACGAGCCGACAGCTGAGGACACTGTGCCACCAGATGGCCCCGCAATCCGCAGTAGTAGCATGCTCCAGATCGGGCCGGCGTCTCCTCTCCTCAGCCCGAAGCCGGCCAGCTCCCAGTTGCATGGGTTCCTGCCCCGCCTCGGGGAGTGCCCACACTGGGGCTGCAGCAACAACCTGAGAGCCGACGTCACCAACATGTCCATGCCTGGCAGGGTTGGCTGATTCAGACGAACGTTCCAAGTCCTTCTCCCGCTGTCTCTCCCGGATCCTGTTATCCAAGCGAATGGATAGAGCAATGAGCTCCTCCAAGCTTCCAGTTTCGTCCCGTAAGGCCAGTTCATCTTTAACGCGAGAATTGAGTCCACGATGGAAAAGAACACACATGGAGGGCTCATTAAAGCAGCTCTCAGCGGCCAGCGAGCGGAACGTAATAGCATAGTCAGCTACGGAGTGATGGCCCTGAGTACAGTCCACGAGCTGATTACCGGCCTCCCTGCCTCGAATAGGATGGTCAAACACGCGGCGTAACTCGGCAGAAAACAGAGCAAAAGATGCTTTTAGGTCCGGACGAGTGTTGCTCACGGCCATGGTCCAGGTTGCCGCTCGGCCAGTCAAGACTCATCACGAAAGCCACTCGCGAGTTGTCGCTATGATAGGTGAGTTGCTGTTGTTCGAAAATTAGGGAGCAGTGATGAAGAAAGGTGCCGCAATCCCCAGGCTCCCCCCCATAGCGTGACGGATGTGCGAGATTTGGCTCCCTAAATGTTACCGGTGGGTTGGCGGGACCGACAGCAGCGGGGGCGTCTGTTCTGCCGCCGGCCCCCAACTGTCCAACCAAGGCACAGACTTCCTCCAGCCGGTGGGCCAGCAAGGTGACCATCTCCCTGAGCTCAGAGATGGTGGACTCCTGCTGACTCACTCGGCGATTTTGGCTGGCCAATGCGTGACGGACCTCCTTGTGTTCTGTAGGATCCATGGTCGGGTCGTTCTGTTAAGGTTCCGGTGCGACCGGAGAGTGGATCCCAGAATCACAGAACACAGAGGAGTAAGCGAGAGGTTTTATTCACCAAAACACGTGAATATGAACATAAAGCGCTGGGCACAGCCAGGAAAAAGGTTAACAAAAAGTGCTTGCAAATTGCAAGGAGGGAAATTAACACAACACAAAAAGACCCGAAGGCTACAAACCGCAAACACAAGAAAGCAACAACTTACTATAGCTATGAAACACGCCACATAAAAGTGGGAACAAAAAGAGACGTAGCAAAACTTACGTAGATGAAAATCGAGAATCTAGGACTATAATAATTTAGGCGAAAAACAGTAGAAACACTAGACGATGGCTGTGAGCAGACGGAGCAACGACCCGACAGTGGCTGCAAGGAGTCCCAGTCCTTATAAAGGCCTAATAGGTGATGCACTGCAGGTGTGGTGCAGGGGACACGCCCCTCTCATTAATCAGGCACTGTGAGACAAGGAAAACACACTGAGAGCCCAGCAACATGACAAGATGCAAGATATATGTGAGCGTCAAGGGCAGCTCATTCAATGGAGGTTCCGCCACGCTGTTGCTAATTTTGGAACGCGTCGTTGATTGCGTGCAGTAAACGGAGGAGCTGTTGCGCTCCGCTTACCCCGCCCCCACCACAACATGCTGACAGCAGCGTGGCTAAACAGAATACGGATGATTATGAATGAATTTAGCACAATATTCACTACCGGGCAGAATTTTCCCCCCATGATACTTGACTACGAAGGCTTGTTAAGCCCAAAAAGGCGCATATGTCCAGTAATTGGAGCGGATCAGCCGTGGTTTGTATTCAGACTGCAAAGCGAACCGCGCCGAGTGCGTTTGGAAGAGGACCGAGACCACCTCGAAAGGTGGGTCTCGGTCCGCTTGTTTGGTCCGCACCAGGATTCCTTTGTGTGTATTCAGACCTGCACAAAAGGCCCGCACCAGCGTGCGAAACGAAATCTGGTCTGTTTAAAGCGGACCAAACAGTGCAGGTCTGAATACACCCTTAATAATGTATTTCTGAACATTTATAAGCCTTAATAATGCATTGTTTGCGCTTTAGTTGCAAAAAGTTTTGACAAAGACACACTGGATATGTGAAGATTCGTATAAGGGTCTTATATGTTAAAATTGACAACGTTAGACTTATGAAAATATGACCATCTTAGTATCCCAGGATTTTTTCCTCCCGTTTCAAATATTTGCTTTGAATTAACATATTGATGTCTTAACGGTCATACACTGTTGACATGTAAATGCAAATGTAACTGTCTACACAGACATTATGCAGGAATGTAGCTGAGCTGAGCAAAGGTACTAATTAGGCTGCCCCCCCAAATGGACCCAAATGTCCCTGTTTCTTGTTGAGAACAGGCAAAGTAGAGAATTTGGCTGAGTGACCAAAATGAATCAGTTGTATTATTACAGTCAAACTGCAAGAAATATCACATTTTCCCGACAATAAAATGGTATGTTGGTCATTAATTCCTGATAACTTGTTTGTTGAAAATAAGACATTCCTTACTGTTTATTTGTGTGTCCTTTGTATGCAAACATTGTATGTACAGTAGAGGTGTGCAAAATTTCCGATTCTTAGATTATTCACGATTCGGCCGTGCAACAATCGAGAACGATTCACAAATGTCCAAATTCCGATTATATAAATATGCCAAGGGAAGCGAAACGAGCGAAAAGTACGCGGAACTGAAACGCAGTAGCGCGCGCGGTCTTCGGGACGCTTTTTGGGACGCACCGAGAGTACACATCCACAACTCACGCCTCGAGATTCAAAACAACAACAAGCATGGCCGAGCTGACCAACCCACCTCTTCGTGAGATCAGACCTGCTGAAAAGGCAAACAACTTCAGGCGGAAGTATCAGCTAGCTGGCTGCAGTGCGTCGGTTAGCGTTCTACAGGGCGCCGCACAGTGATACGAACGAACGAACAGAAAAGTAGTGGCTGGCGGTAATGGCGTCTGACTTTATTCAGAAAAGAGTATTGTGGTGGAAATGTATCACGCTTTTGAAAACAAATAGTTTTTAGAAGAAAAACGCTTTATTTCCGAGACCCCAGCCAGCTTGCTGGACTATTTTCCTCTCGTCCAACGCCGAAGTCAGCGCTGATCGCACACACGGGAGGTGAGGATCAAATTGAGATTCATGTTAAAAAAGCCGAACGATCCCATTAATGTTTACACGTTCATGTTTACACAAGTTAAAAAGCAGAAAAGCACTTGAGGGTTTTTTTTTTTTGTACCTCTGAGAAACTTTAATGTTTACATGTTCATCTTTACACAACTTAAAAAGCAGGAAAGCACTTTTTTTTTTTAAGGCATTTGTATTGAAGTAGTAGTTCACATTGTCTTTCATTTATACCTCAGTGCACTTTTGAGTGGATAAAAATAATATATTTTTGCTCAATGCTATGTTTTATTCTGTTGAAGACTGAATATACTTAAAAGCTGTTGTTACAGAATGAGGACTTGAGTATTTTATTTACTGTTTTGAACTGTTAACTTGATACTGAAATAGTAGTTTATTTAGGCCTGAGAGGACTTTTGTACTATTTTTGTAACTAATGTACGAAACATTAAAAGCGCCAAAATACATTGTTTTTTTTCTGCTGCCTGGGGGGAAATCAATAATCGTTTTATAATCGAATCGTCGCCTCTGAATCGTAATCGCAATCGAATCGTGAGGTGCCCCAAGATTCCCACCTCTAATGTACAGTGGTACCTCTACTTACGAAATTAATTGGTTCTGGAAGAAAGTTCTTAAGTAGAAAATTTTGTAAGTAGAGACGCATTTTCCATGTAAATGCCCTAATCCGTTCCAAGCCTCCCAAATTTCAGACATAAATGTTTTATAAAGCATAAAAAGGCATCAAAACATGTAACAAATACATATTGCAATTAGATTATTGCACAATAAATGAGAGTTGTGCATAATGTAAATAACAAAGAATAGAGTAAAGAATAAAAATGGTGGTCATTTACCTTTTACCTCGTTTTTTGCCCTCTTTGGTCCATGTTCTCTCACAAGTGTTTTTTCTGCCTGGTGTTTTGCAAAGAACTGATCCAAGGATGTTTATTTATTTTTATTTTGTTTTTTTGTTTTTAAACAATGCTTCGTAAATGTCCAAGGCAAACATCATCTTAGTGAGCAAACGCCCGACTGGTGAACACTTTTTCTGGGCGATTCTTTTAAACAAATTCTGAAACTTCATGGAAACTTCCGGTATGGCGAGGCATCTTTTTCAAAAAAAAAAAAGGCCCGTCTCGTCGTAATTAAAAACTTACTGTGCCTTCATCAATCACCAATTGTTTGAATGTTTGCACAAATTCGTTGGCCGTTAGTTCATACATTTACGAAAAACTATCGGAACATCTCATGGGCCGCGGGATGAATGATGAGGACGCTGTATAGACACCGATCTAGTATACGCTCATAGATACCTATGGTAGGAAATAGCCATAGCCGAAAGTATTTTGCGTTCGGTAATGTATTTTTACCTTCTTATTGACACGACGAGAGGAGGTAGGACTCAGACGCAGAATTAAAGTTGGCCAACAAGGCTGCAGCTTTAATAGCACGAAAACCAAAACACCTCTTAAAGAGGGAAAAAAGGCTGAACAAAAAGAGCTCCAAACTGGAGATACAAAAAGGGCACTCAAAAACAGGGACAACAAAAGGCGCTCCACAAGGGAGGAAAACCAGGGCAAACTAAAGGCGCAAGACAAGGCAAGGCTAGACATCAAACAAGGACTGTGGTACGAGGACTGAGAGGACGCTTCCATGCACTGAGATATGTGACACTTCGGCAACGAGGAGAGAATTCAGGTGGCTTTTATGTCCGGGTTGATTGGGAACAGGTGGTAGTGATCATGGGCGTGGACCGGTAATCAGTGAGGCTGCAGGAAGGGTAAGTGACCTGGGGTGAGAGTGGAGTCAGGGCTATCAAAATAAAACAGGAACATGACTGTAAAAACAAAAGCATGAACCGCCACTCTGGTGGCGGCGTGACAGTACCCCCCCCCTCAATGGCCGGCCCTTCAGCAAGGAGTCCAAAAACAAGGGCGGGCGGAAGGGGGCACGGAGGTGGGAACACGACCCACCCATCCGTCCCAGACAAAAAGACAGTTCAGGAGGGCGTCCATGACGCCAGACGAGAGTCCCGTCGGGACCGTTCTGAAGACCTTTTCCTAGCGCAGGATCAGGTTTGGAAAGTACCAAGGGGATCCCGTGGATAGTTTTGACTTGGTAGACCTGGCAGACTTGGCAGACTTGGCGAGGCGTGGCAGACGTGGCAGACTTGGCGTGGCAGGCTTGGCAGATTTGACGAGGCGTGGCAGGCTTGGCAGACTTGGCGTGGCAGGCTTGGCAGACTTGACGCGGCGTGGCAGGCGTGGCAGGCTTGGCAGACTTGGCGAGGCGTGGCAGACTTGGCGAGGCGTGGCAGACTTGGCGTGGCAGGCTTGGCGGACTTGGCGAGTCGTGGCAGGCTTGGCAAGGCATGGCAGGCTTGGCCGACCTGGCGTGGTGTGGTAGGCTTTGGCGTGGACGGCTTTGGCGTGGACGGCTTTGGCGTGGACGGCTTTGGCGTGGACGGCTTTGGCTTTGACGGCGTGATGCAGTGACTTGGCGTGACCTGATGCAGAAACTTGGCGTGACGTGATGCAGAGACTTGGCATGGCGTAAGGTCTTCGAGCTGCGCCCGGCGAGGCTCGGGGGCTTGAGGCGGCGCCCGGCGAGGCTCGGGAGCGAGAGACTCAAGGGTGACCAGGTTGACTGCGGCTGAGGATGCACTGGTCGCTGATTGGTCCAAAACGTGATCCCTACAATCCTTTCCCCATTCCAGTACGTTCCCGGAGTTCCAGTCGATTCGGGGGTTGTGTTGACGTAGCCAAGGGTGTCCCAGAACCAAAGTGGGTGACGAAGCTTGGATTACATGGAAACGGAGGTTTTCGATGTGTTGTCCAATTCGCACTTCTAGGGGTTCGGTGATATGGGTGATGCAAAAGAGTTCCTTGCCATTAAGCGCTCTGGCCTGGACGGTTAGGGGAAGGGGTTCGGTGGTGGCCCGTAGCCGTTTCACGAGGCCCCAGTCCATGAGGCTCTCGTCGGAACCGGAGTCGATGAGGGCTGGCAGGTCTATGGTCATAGCATGGTGGCTTATCCGGACATGCGTGATTCTTTGAGTCTTAGCAGGACGGGGTGACGGGAAACTCACCGGTGGACCTCTCTTCACGGTGCAAGATCCCACCAGATGACCAAGTTCACCACAGTAGTAGCAGCGGCCTTCTTGGCGGCGCCGCTGTCGCTCCTCGATGGTTAGCTGGGTCCGACCAAGCTGCATGGGTTCCTCGTCATTTCCACTGACCTCCCTTGCGGTGAATGACTGGGGAAATGCATATCTTGAAGTCTCACTTGCCAGTGGATGCTGGAGGGGTCCCGAACCAGGTATCTTTTGGAGTCCGCTGCTCTGCTTGAGCTCCCGCCTCCGATGATCAGTGCGGATGGCAAGCGAAATCAATGAGTCCAGGTCGTCGGGTAAGTTACTTGGAAGTAAGAGTTCCTGCATGGAGGTTGTGAGCCCCTTCAAAAAGTGGTCAAAGAGAGCTGTGTCGTTCCAGCCACTCTTGGCTGCTAGAGTTCGGAATCGGATGGCGTAATCATTAACCGATTCTCTGCCTTGTCTGAGGTTGCTGAGTTCTCGAGTCTTTTCTCGATCCATGTTGGTTGGATCAAAAACGAGGCGGAGAGCCCTGCTAAACCCGGCTGCGGTTGAGCAAGTCGGGGGGTGCCGTGCCCATTCCGCGGTGGCCCAGTCTCTGGCTCGTCCCGTCAGGTGGGAAATCATGAAGGCCACGCGGGAACGGTCTGTGGGAAATGCCTGTGGTGAGAGTTCGAAGTGAATGTCACATTCGGTCAGGAATGCCTGACAATGTCCTGGTTCTCCCGTGTATCGCTCCGGGGAAGCCAGTCTCATTCCAGCCCTGGCCAAGGCTGGAGTTGGGATCGGTGGTTCAGCTGCTTCCGGTTTCGTGACGGTTGGCGTGGAGTGTTGCAGGTGGTTCACCAGCTCCTGCACCTGTCCAGCAAGTTCACCTATCCGGGTGGCCATGGCTTGCTGGACCTCCTCCAGGTGCGACAGGCGGGCGGCCTGTCTACGTAGTGCAGCCTCCAACCTTTTTGCTGGGTCCATGCTGGCCGAAGTGTACTGACACGACGAGAGGAGGTAGGACTCAGACGCAGAATTAAAGTTGGCCAACAAGGCTGCAGCTTTAATAGCACGAAAACCAAAACACCTCTTAAAGAGGGAAAAAAGGCTGAACAAAAAGAGCTCCAAACTGGAGATACAAAAAGGGCACTCAAAAACAGGGACAACAAAAGGCGCTCCACAAGGGAGGAAAACCAGGGCAAACTAAAGGCGCAAGACAAGGCAAGGCTAGACATCAAACAAGGACTGTGGTACGAGGACTGAGAGGACGTTTCCATGCACTGAGATATGTGACACTTCGGCAACGAGGAGAGAATTCAGGTGGCTTTTATGTCCGGGTTGATTGGGAACAGGTGGTAGTGATCATGGGCGTGGACCGGTAATCAGTGAGGCTGCAGGAAGGGTAAGTGACCTGGGGTGAGAGTGGAGTCAGGGCTATCAAAATAAAACAGGAACATGACTGTAAAAACAAAAGCATGAACCGCCACTCTGGTGGCGGCGTGACACTTATCTAGAAATTTCTTTCGTAACAAGAGGCAATATTTTCCCGTTGAGGCGTTTCGTAACTCGAAAATTTCATATGAAGGGACGTTCGTAAGTAGAGGTTCCACTGAATGTGTGGTTTGTAGAAAATGTAGGACTGAATCTGCATTTAAAAAAAAAAAAAAAAAAAAAAAAAAAAAAGCATTTGCAACTTGTTCAAAGAACTGAAATACTGATTTTTTTTTTTTGATTTTTTTTATGTGAGTAGAGTAAAAGTATTTTTATTATTGTGATCAGGCGTCCTCTTTTGGGAAGACAGACCACTTTTTACATCCTGTTAGGGCTTCCAGGGGTTTTATACATTTATGAAAATGTCCGGTTGACATCGCGTGACAAATAGGAGGTGGAGTGCAGCGTGTTACCACGACTGGTACCACGATCTCGAGGCCGGGCCGAGCGTCCTCTTTTTTTGGATTTGAAAATATGTTCACCCTAATTTTATATTATCTGTGTTGCTCCACCATTTGTGTGTTTTTAATGATCCAAACCATTTTAATGTCAGTTGTGTTTTGGGTTCTTTATTAGTATTAAGCAGAGCAAACGTTCCAAAGACAGAGCTATTTGGTCTGTTTTAAATGCACAATGCGTACTTCTTTTTTTAATGTTTACTTTGACAACTTGTAGTGTCATTAAATAGCTTGAAGCTCTTTTTCATGAATTGTTCAGTGTTTGCCAAACTGCTGCTGAGTGAGTGTACACTGCCTCCCAACAGTACTCGATCTCAAGTTTACGCTAGCAAATCAGAGTAAAAAAACATCGTCCGAATGACTCAAGGCAACAAACACTGTGGAACAAAAAACAGAAGTTGGGTGGGGAATCCATTGCAATGATCTGTATCATTGACAATGATCAGCTCCTAAAGCGAATCTCCACAGAACACACACACTGGAACACAAAAGCATGGATGTGGCTCCCTGCTGTGGCAGGAGGATTTTTTTTTTTCCCAGCCAGAGGATTTATTTTTTTTTTGTTCCTCTGGCTCATTGTGCTTGCGGCTGGGACAGCCAGGTAATGTTTACACAACTTGGCCAAACAGGGAAACTGTCCTCGTTGTGAGCCCACCACAGCAGTGGATTGTGGGAATTTGTGCTGTTTCCAAATAATCCCACACCTCTTTGTGTGTGGTGGAACAATTCTTTGCTCGCCTTCCATTTGATAGCGTGGACAGAAAAATGGTTCAAAATTGTGTTTGAGCTTGCCCCCCAAATTACTGATTTTCCCACACCAGAGCTGCATATTCAGAAATAGATGAAAATGAAGGTGGTGGATTAATTTCATTTTGCACCTTCATCAGTTCCTGGAAGTGGCTCTGTCTCCTCCTCGAGCCAAAGCATGTGATTTGAGACTAGCCGAGATCACAACTACGAACATTGTGAAGTAACAAAGTCGACTAGTCTGTACAACCCCTATAAAAGCCAGGTGATTAATTATGAGGTAAGTTTTGTGCATTATGAGGTATCATCAAACTTTGCCGTCATGCCCCGCCCACATGCATTGACAAACACTCAAAATGTATGCAATTTAGCATTGCCTGTTCACAATACAGCTTTAGCCATGGCTACCTGAGATTTATTTTTTATTTTTTTGTGGCTTGCCAAATATTGTATTGCTGATTAAAAGTGCATTTGATGGCAAAATTTTCAAAAAAAAAAAGGCAAATGCCGAATGGCCTCGCCTGCACGCTACTTGTCTTGGAGGAGTGAATAAAAAAAATAAAACAAACAACTCGGCTGAGTCACCGTATGTGGAGGAGGCTCTGTTTAACAGTAGTAGACACGGCCTTCATGTTGCTGATGCACGTAGGGCCACCATTTTAGGTGTGTCTGGCCGGCGCCAATAAATTCATTAGCGCTCTTTTATTTATTTAGCAATTTTAATGCAGATTGTTTTCTTACAAACATAAGACATGCAATGTTAATTTTCTCCCTTTTCAGTCTAAAGAGACCACAAACAAACCCTAGTGGTGAATGACGGTCAGCAATAAGGAAAACGAAATACTGCTTCCGGGCCTCCCGGCAATTTCCAGGTGCCGCAAATATGTTTTCTAAAATGATTAAAATAGCTTTGGCGCATGCATTTTTACGTCGACCAATTTTTGTGGTCGACTTTTTTTCCCCAGCCCTATTCACAAGTTAAGAGCATACCGCCGGCAGCTTCTGAAATGAGGTCTAGTGAGGTGCGCCGACGTCACACGTGAGCTTTCAGACGTCTGAGAATGGTGCATGCATTGTACGGGTGCATTGTGCTACATACGTCTGCAGTGCGCCTCCTCCTCAGCTGGCCTGCTCACGTCTGATGCCATCATTCTCAAAAGAGCTTCACCATGAGCGGAGGAAGAGAGGGATATAAAAAGATAGATGGTGTGTGCGTGCGTGTGTTTCAAGAATCAAGATGAATAACACCACTGCCCATTTTCCACTTTATTGACTCTGTTGTCATTAATGTCAAGTAGAAGAATCCAATTTACAGGTTGGACTCTGATTGCAGCAATTAGCTGATTTTTACCCTTCATGAGCGAACTGTGTGAGCTGGGTTTGTACAATAAATCGCCATCTTGAAGGTTTACCCCATACTTGTGTTTGATCCTGGTGAATGTCTCCTGGGCCTTTTTGACAAATCAGCCCCTGAAGCCAGTTTTACTCTGCAGTATGAAATTTAATAGGCATGCCTATCATGATTAGACCCACGAATATGTCTCAAGAAGCCAGGACTGATTACGCACAGGAAGTCTGTCATTGCCATTTTAGAGTCATTTTGCCAATTTTTAGGGTTCTTTAAAAGGTGACCTTAGCCAAAAGAATTTGCCTGGTTTATTTAGTAAGGGAAAAATGTGAACCCTCTAGTTAAGAAACATGGCTGCCATTTTGAGAATAATCAGAGATACAATTTAATTAAATCATTCATGCAAGGAGGCAGTTCAAATACAAGCAGGTTGGCTTCTGTAAGAAGTGTCAATGTATCTCTCCTTCGACGAGGTCATGCTGTATATACGTGCATGAATAGGTACCGGTATTTATCTACCTCATGCAATACTGCAATACGCGTGAAACGTACATCTTGCTTTCTCTCACAGTATAGTGATATATGGGCCATTGATCGGATTTATATATATATAGCGATTTTTTTTTTTTTCCAAGGTCCTTTTCAATTATTTTTTTTTACCCAACAAAAAGTTAAATATAATAAACTATCGGATCTATTATATATTACAGAATCTTAAGATAAAGGCAAATGAAGCCTTTTAACATCATTTTTTTTCTACTAGTTATATATATATATATATATATATATATTAGTGCTATCAAAAGATTAAAATTTTTAATCTGATTAATCACACTTTAATTTTGATTAATCACGATTAATCAGCTAAATTACTTGCGTATTCACGTAATATAAAATAAATACAAAATACTGTAATATTTTGACATTAATGCATTTTATTATCTGAATGTCATTTGCAAACATTGATTAAATGCATGTGCACAATTGCATGCATGCGTGTATTGCTCGAAACGTAACAGCATCATATCAATTGGGTGCAATTCAGCAATTATTAATTAAACACAAATTACTTTTGTTTTATCTAAAGTCCCGTCTGGGTTTTTTTTAAACAGAAATTTACCACCGAGCACACCAACTGGAGTCACCCCGCTCATCTTGGAACAACAGGCATAGGAAATGACGTGCATTGACCTCATCACTGACCTGCGCAGCCTGCAATGTAACCATCCACGGTTACGTTCAAGGCTCAAGTGCGGTAAAAAAAATAGTGCGATTAATATGTGTTAATACGTGATTAATGCGACATTTTTCTGTGATTAATTAATCTATTAACGCTTTAACTTTGACAGCCCTAACACACACACATATATATACATATACAATGTGTATATCTCACACAATCACAGTTCTCTCACTGTCAACTGTCAAACAAGCATAATTCATTTTCCTCCTCAAATGAACATGGAGCCTGATGTCCTTGTTGAGGTGGCAAAATGTTGCTAGGCGGCAGACTTCCTTTAATTGGCTCGAAGGGGCAGTTGCTTTACTACATCTTTTCATAATACTGTGCAGCTCTTTCTTCTAGGTTTGAATATTAACTTGTGCTATCAAACATGTATGAAGTGGCCCATTAATAGTCCTATACATGTTAATTTGGCATATAGATTTTTTTTGTGTGCATTTTTTTCCCCAAAAGAAAATCTTGTTTACTTGTAAAGAAATATATGCAAGGGATTAAGCACCATTACTCATGCTGTTCTTGTACAAATGATCAATTTTGAATATTTTGGAGTGGAGCCCAGCCAGAGCCCACTTATCGCCCATTCTTTGTTTAGCCCATCTACTGTTTATCCTTTGCCCAAATGGGGCCCAACAACGAGGCCCACTCTAAGCCCATGCCCAGTCAAAGCCCAACTATCCCAAGTGATGCCCATGTTAGCCCCAACTGTACGCATTTGCTGGGTAGAAGAGACCCCAGCAGCCATACCTAAACATGGGAAAGTTTGCCAGTTTGGTTTGAAGAGGCCATTTCAGGCTCATATTGCCCATTTCCTGGTGTCTGATGACAACAAACTCTTCATAGAGACTTTTTCTGATTGCTAATGAATTTGAATCATCTGTATTGATGGATTCAAATATGCCAAGAAAGAATGAAGTTTTATGACTCTCCATAAAACACAAAACTAGCTATAACTCATAATTCTATTGAAAATTCTGTCCCTGCTGGTTTCACATAGCAGCATGATATTTGGTCCATTGCCTATCATGAGGAGATCCGCAAAAAAGAAGCTCATAGAAGTTTGTCATTTTGGTTTGAAGAGGTCATTTTAACTCATTCACTCCCAAAGACGTATTTACACGTTTTTAAGTTGTTGTTTTTTTTCCATTAATGAAACGGATGAAGCACACTTTTTTTTTTTTTTTTTTTTGTAATAACTACCATCGCTTTAAGCTTCCACTTCAGGTCAGAAACCTAAAAAACGTATAAATAAGTCTTTGGGAGTGAATGAGTTAATCATGTTGCCCATTTCCAAGGTTCCTTCAAAAACAAATTCCTCTTCAAGGATATTAGGTGATTGATGGATGTCGCTATTTTGCGAGGGATTTTATTTTCGGTGGTTGCATGTGACCAGGGCATGGCGGCGAAAATTGATGACTCGCCGTAAAATGTGAACCTGAGTTATTCAAGGTCAGAGCCAAACCAAACATCTTTACGTGATGAGAGTCGAGATTCATAGAGTTAAGTTATTTCTGTTTTTTCTCAGCTCAACATTGAGTAACTCTTTCAATTGACATCAAAGACTATTCGCCTGGAAACTCTGTTGGCATTGTTTGTTTACTTCTGAAGATTTCCCATCACAAAATATCCATTCATTTCATATCACTTTTTTTTTTATAGCGACATTTCCGAAGGTGCCTTTAATGTTTGAGTCATTGTTGTGAGTAAGGAACAATAAAAGAGCAGGTGTTCTGTTGCCTCCAAAATGATCGTGCAAAGCTGACAGGGAGATGAGAAAACAAAATACAAATGTATGTAATCTGCACATTATAATTAAACCCCGAACCAGAAAAGAAGTGGGTTGCTCAAATTTATTTCTGTCTGCTTAAAAAAAGTGACAGAAGCGTTAGCGAAAATAACACGGTTTGATTTTCAAGACCTGCAGAGAAGTAGGAAGGATAAAAAAAAAGTTTATTTTCTACATGTCTTTCTTCTTTCTCGAAACCCCAAAGCGCGTTCATTAAGGCAAGCAAAGGCTGCATCTCCATCTCTCGATGTCGATTAGTAATCAATACACGTTGTTGAAGGTCATCTGGCAAGATGGGCTTTTGCCATTTGGGAGACTTTTTAATCCGACATCCGCGAGGTCGATGACGCTAAGGTTTGGCTACTTCCTCATCGAGTCGTGACGCAGCCAAAATAGCAAATGCGTCTCTGACACAACCACTCTGCGTGTCACTCTCGGACTGCTTAGAGCGCATCCATTATTTACCATGCGCTCCCCAAGGTGGCGGCACACCTTGCGGCGGGGAGGGACCGCCGCTCGCTGGGGCTGCCGGTGTTAACGACTCGCCGAGCAAAGCAATCAGGCCCGTCTGCCTGGGTCCATTTCAAGTAGTAGTAGCAGCCATGTTGGACTCTTGATGTCTCCCTTGTATCAAAGGGAATGCGAATGAACATCATATCTAAAGTGAGGTTATAGGCATTCCGATTTTTTTTTTTTTAATATTAACCTCATTTGAATAGATTTGTCTGTCACATGTAGACCCACAAAAGTCTCAAGACTATCACTGAAAAGATACAAGAAGTGAGCATTTTAGACTAATTTTTGCCATTTCCACAAAATTCAGAGAGTGATTGTGTGTTTGCTACCGCTTTTTAACCTTGATGCTAAATGAATGTGAATCATCCAAGCTTTCATCGAAAAATGAAGCTCAGGCTTATGGTGTTAATGTTAACTATTTGCTGAGCAAAGCAGTCAGGCCTGATGGCCCGGGTCCATTTCAAGTTGTAATTGTCATGTTGGAATCTTTATAGTCCATAGAATTGACTGCACACGTAAGAAACATAAGAATTTGTAATCTTAAATATTGAACAGGTTTAGTATATACGATTGTCTGCCACTGGCTTATATCCAAGCAAATCAGCAAGGGGATTTGAAAAAAATAATAATAATCACTCTTCCTAGGCGTGGGACGATAGGAGATTCTGACAGTTTGATAACCGTAAGCAAAAATATGGTATGAAAATGTCAGCTCTGAAATGTATTTTTTTTATTATTTATTTTTTATTTGGTTAAATAACAAAATATTTTTTCCGCATTGAACTGACACGACTCAGCTGAGTCGGTGAAAAACAGATCCCAGAAATGCAGGCTCAGAAGAGGAAAACAATCTCGATTTATTTTTGGTGATAAACCGATTGCAAAAAGCTTGCTCGCAGGCAAGTAGGCGAAATTTACAGAGGTGTCCCTGCACACAGGCGAGGGACACGGAAGTAACAAAAGGCACTTGCAAAAGGCAAGGAGGAATTGGAAAACACAAATCTCCTGCAAAAGGCAGGGAACACGAATGTAACAAAAAGCGCTTGCAACTGCAAGGAAAACTAACATAACCAAAATCGCTTGCAAACGGCAAGGAGAACTAACGTAACAAAAAAACACTTGCTAACAGCAAGGACTAGAAAAAACAAAATCACTTGCAACCGGCAAGGACGACACGAAATGCACACGGAATCAATCACACGAGAATAACAACAAAAGGCGACGCGGAAACACACACGTGAATACTAGTAAACTAAAGACGACGGCAGATTCAAACAACTTTACCAACAGGGAAACGCGGAGAACACTTGGACATGAAGATGAGCAAATAATAATCCGACAGCTGGCTGTGCTGCTCGGAGTCCTTTTAAAGCCATGATTGCAAACGCGATGCAGGTGCGGGGCTGGGGAACGCCCCCCTCGTTGGTAGCACTGGAACACACACACACACACAAAAGCACAACAGGCTGAGAACCGAACCATGACAGTACCCCCCCCTCAACGGACGCCCCTTGGCGGACCACCTGGCTTATCAGGATGAGCAGCGTAGAAAGTGTCGAGCAAAGACGGGTCCAGGATCCAGGAGCGGGGGATCCATTGCCGCTCCTCCGGTCCGTAACCTTCCCAGTCGACCAGATACTGGAAGCCCCGGCCCCTGCACCTCGAGTCCAAGATTTCCTTGACCGTGTAAACAGGATCCCCATCGACCACTCGGGGAGGAGGCGGAGCGGGTGCAGGCGGGTTCAGTGGGCTGGGAGTCACAGGCTTAAGGAGGGAAACGTGGAACACAGGATGCACCTTGAGAGAAGGCGGAAGACGGAGTTTCACAGTCACAGGATTGATGACAGTAAGTATTTCGAAGGGACCAATGTAGCGCGGACCCAGTTTCTTCGAGCACCCTGCCAGGCGCAAGTCCCTGGATGAGAGCCAGACTTTGTCTCCTGGCTGGTAAGTGGGCTCCGGACGTCGCCGACGGTCCGCAATCTCCTTATTGCGGGCCGCTGAGCGAGATAGCGCCGCTCGTGTCTCCTGCCATACCTTGTGGGCCCGCCGGAGGTGGTGTTGGATGGTGGGCAGTTCGATGGGACCTTCTTGAGAAGGGAACAGAGGTGGCTGGTAGCCGTACGCCGCCTTGAAGGGTGAGAGACCGGTTGCAGAGGACGGCAGAGTGTTCGTGGCGTACTCGATCCAGGAGAGGTGCGATGACCAGGATTCCGGGTTGTGCAGGCACACACATCGTAGAGCTGCTTCTAGGTCCTGGTTGGCCCTCTCCGTCTGGCCGTTGGTTTGTGGATGATATCCAGAAGACAAACTGGCTGTGGCGCCCAACAGCTTACAGAATTTCCTCCAGACCTGGGAGATGAACTGAGGACCCCGGTCGGACACCAAGTCCACCGGAATGCCGTGAAGACGGAAGACATGACGGACGAGGAGTTGAGCAGTCTCCCAGGATGATGGCAGTTTGGAAAGAGCAACAAAGTGAGTCAGTTTCGAAAACCGGTCGACCACGGTCATGATTACCGTGTTTCCCCTTGACCGGGGGAGGCCGGTGATGAAGTCCAACGAGATGTGAGACCAAGGCCGCGTCGGGATGGGTAGCGGCCTCAGTAGTCCCATCGGCGGCTGGTGGGACGACTTCCCGCACGCACAAGCGGTACATGCTTTGACGAATTCCGTGACGTCCTTTTTCATGTCGGCCCACCAAAACCGCTGGCTAATCAGGGCAAGAGTCCGGTTGATCCCTGGGTGACATGCCACTCGTGAGGTGTGACCCCACCGTAGGACATCAGCCCGCACCGGGTCAGGAACGAATAGTTTCTCTGCCGGGCACTCCTCCGGCACTGCGAGCCCTTCCTGGGCTTCAGTGACTCGCTTCTCGACCTCCCAACGAACTGCCCCCACGAAACAATGTGCGGGTAGGATCGGTTCAGTTCCTGCCTCCGGCGTGGCCGCATCGTGGATCCGGGACAAGGCGTCCGGCTTCTGGTTCCGGGATCCCCGGCGGTAGTCCACAACAAAGTTGAACCTCGTGAACAGTAAGGCCCAACGTGCTTGCCTCGAGTTAAGTCTTTTGGCTGACCGAAGGTATGCCAGGTTCTTGTGGTCCGTCAGCACCCTAAAGGGTTCCTTGGCGCCCTCCAGCCAGTGTCGCCATTCTTGTAAAGCCAGCACGATAGCCAGAAGTTCCCTATTCCCGACGTCGTAGTTCGCCTCCGCTGGACTCAGTCGCCGGGAGAAGAAGGCGCAGGGATGGAGCTTCCCGTCTTCTGGCGACCGCTGGGACAGGACCGCCCCCACTCCTGAATCCGACGCGTCAACCTCGACCACAAAAGACAGATCTGTATTAGCGTGGATGAGCACTGGCGGGTTTACAAACTGCTGTTTCAATTTCAAAAATGCCTCTTCCGCAACAGGTGACCACCTAAAGGGTACTTTACTTGACGTCAGTTTAGTAAGGGGGGCAGCCCGTAAGCTATAATCTTTGATAAAGCGACGATAAAAATTAGCGAATCCCAAAAATCGTTGTAGCTGTTTTCGGTTCTTGGGAGTCGGCCACTCGACCACGGCTTGAGTCTTTACCGGATCCGCCCGTAATTGCCCTCCCTCAATAATGAATCCCAGAAATTGTACAGACTTGGCGTGGAACTCGCACTTCTCTGCCTTCACATAGAGCCGGTTTTCCAAGAGGCGCTGGAGGACCAGGCGAACATGTTGCCTATGCTCCTGAATGTCGCGTGAGAAAATCAGTATATCATCGAGATAAACAAAGCAAAAAGTGTTCAACATGTCCCTAAGGACGTCATTAATTAGACATTGGAATACTGCTGGGGCGTTTGTCAGACCAAAAGGCATAACACAATATTCAAAGTGTCCGAGTGACGTCTTAAAAGCAGTCTTCCACTCGTCCCCCTCCCGTATTCTCACCAAATGATAGGCGCTTCGCAGGTCTAGCTTAGTAAAAATTCGGGCCGACTGCAATGGAGCGAACGCTGAGTCCAGCAAGGGAAGGGGATATTTGTTCTTAACCGTGATCTCATTCAAACCACGATAGTCGACGCAAGGGCGGAGTGTCTTGTCTTTTTTCTCGATAAAGAAAAAACCAGCTCCCACGGGAGACTTGGACGGGCGTATCTGACCAGACGCTAGCGATTCATTAATGTACTCCCGTAAAGCGTCTTGCTCCGGCTGGGACACCTGATATAAACGTGAACCCGGCAATGGGGCACCGGGAATCAGGTCAATCGCGCAATCATACGGACGATGAGGCGGCAATGCTCGTGCCCGATCTTTACTAAAGACCTTACTTAAATCACGATACTCCTCGGGAACGTTATCGAGACATACCGGTTCTGGAGTTGAATTTGCTTGCACCGATGTAGTCCCTCCTGCCGATTTCAGACAGTGGGCATGGCAGAAGGGACTCCAGTTCTCTAAAGCCGGCTTCTCCCAATCGATCTCCGGATTATGCGTTCTTAGCCATGGAAGGCCCAACACTAAGGGCGCAGAACGGGACGGCATAACAAAAAATCTCCTTCTCTCCTCATGATTTCCCGAGAGTTTCAAGGTCAGAGGACCGGTAGACAGTCGTACCTCCGCCAATAGGTGCCCGTTGAGGTCGAAGACCTCCTTGACCTTCTCTAAAGTCTCTACCGGGCTTCCTAAAGCTTCCACCACACACGGGTCTATGAAGCAGTCATCTGCCCCGGAATCGATCAACGCACTCACCCTAACACTCAACCCGTATCCAGACAGCTCCCCCGACAACTCTAGTCGTCTTTCTCTGAGAGAAGACCCCGACGGCGGGCATGGTTCGGTTCCCCCCGGTTCATGCTTACCCGGATTTGCCTCCTTCACGGACTTCAGGGGCACGTCGGCACGTCCCCCCAGGCGAGCGGTCGGCCGCGTCTTGCGTGGGGGTCGCGTTGGGCACGATGCCACTCGATGTCCCGGTTGACCGCAGTATAGGCAGGCACCAGCGACCCATCGGCGACGACGCTCCTCCGGGTGCAGGTGTCCACCACCCAGTTGCATGGGCTCCACTCCGTTGTCCGGGGATCCCGGGAGGGTGCGTGCTTCGGTGACGTCGAGTGAGAGTCTGGACATGTCGTTGCTAACGGCTGCTCCACGCCGCTCAACAGCCCGCTCTCTGCCACGTTCCCGTACACGATTGTCCAAACGAATCGTTAGTTCAATGAGACCTTCTAAAGAGCTCGTGTCGTCGCGGACTGCCAGTTCATCCTTGAGTTGTGTATTCAGTCCTCGACGAAAGACACTCCGCAAAGCACAGTCACCAAACCCGCTCTCGGCGGCCTGAATACGGAATTCGATTGAATAATCAGCGACCGATCTTTCCCCCTGTACTAAATCAAGCAACCGACCCCCGGCCTCTCTCCCCCTAACCGGATGATCGAACACGCGTTGAAATTCACCAACAAAATTGGAAAAAGAGGACCGAAGGTCTGGTCGCGCGTTGCTCACCACCATAGCCCAGGTAGCGGCTTGACCAGACAGGAGGCTCATAATGAACGCTACTTTGGACTGATCACGGGCGTAAGTAAAAGGTTGCTGGTCGAAAATGAGCGAACACTGATGCAAAAACTGACCGCAACCTCCAGGCTGTCCATCGTAGCGTGACGGGTGGGGCAAAACGGGTTCTTTATGTGTAACCGGGAGCGCCGAAATGGCAGTGTCCGAACGCGGAAGTTCCGGGCGGGAACTGAGCTGCTCAAGCCTCCCGAACATCTCCTCACAACGACGAGCAAGCCGGCCTACCACCTCTTGAAGACCGGCCAGGGTGGTCTCGGTTTGCCCGACCCGTTGCCCCTGACTGGTCAATGCCTGTCTCACCTTTTCTGAGTCTGCGGGATCCATGGTCGGATTATTCTGACACGACTCAGCTGAGTCGGTGAAAAACAGATCCCAGAAATGCAGGCTCAGAAGAGGAAAACAATCTCGATTTATTTTTGGTGATAAACCGATTGCAAAAAGCTTGCTCGCAGGCAAGTAGGCGAAATTTACAGAGGTGTCCCTGCACACAGGCGAGGGACACGGAAGTAACAAAAGGCACTTGCAAAAGGCAAGGAGGAATTGGAAAACACAAATCTCCTGCAAAAGGCAGGGAACACGAATGTAACAAAAAGCGCTTGCAACTGCAAGGAAAACTAACATAACCAAAATCGCTTGCAAACGGCAAGGAGAACTAACGTAACAAAAAAACACTTGCTAACAGCAAGGACTAGAAAAAACAAAATCACTTGCAACCGGCAAGGACGACACGAAATGCACACGGAATCAATCACACGAGAATAACAACAAAAGGCGACGCGGAAACACACACGTGAATACTAGTAAACTAAAGACGACGGCAGATTCAAACAACTTTACCAACAGGGAAACGCGGAGAACACTTGGACATGAAGATGAGCAAATAATAATCCGACAGCTGGCTGTGCTGCTCGGAGTCCTTTTAAAGCCATGATTGCAAACGCGATGCAGGTGCGGGGCTGGGGAACGCCCCCCTCGTTGGTAGCACTGGAACACACACACACACACAAAAGCACAACAGGCTGAGAACCGAACCATGACATGAACACAATATATTTTATATTTAAACAAACTTTAAACTATTTGGTACAATAAGAAATTATTTTTCTATTTTAATTCTTCCATATCCTTTTTAATCCTTCACAGTGTCCCATCATTGGTTAGCTATTTTAGAACAGACCTGTGGGCTGCTCATGTTGTCCTTAGGGTTAACTAGTACCCACTGGCACCATATTTTTTTTTTTTAGGTACAATACACTTTAATCGACATAGCAAAAAGGCTTCCGTGTATACTTGTATCTTCGCCCCTCCTCCCGCCTGTGTGCAAATGCTCACCCCGCCCCGCTCTGCTCAGCCAGGAAGAACAGAAAAAATTGCCGTTGGCCTCTCTAATGGTTTATTTTTTAGTGATCTCTACAAGCAGACAATCACATTGCAGCAGGACTGCCTGCTTTGGAGTCCCCTCAAAAAAGGAAAGAAACGCTTACTCCAGTGACAGACAGTTTTAGCCGTAATTGAAACCTTTACTGTTTGAAATCACCAAACACCACCTAATTTTCTTTGAAAGTAGATTTAAACACTGGAAGACTGTGATGTGACCAAATCAATCCTGTAGTATATTAGAATGAATACAGTAGACATGTATTTTTGGAGCAAATCTGAATTGGTTTGATCCTTCTTCTGGATCCAAAAGTCCTATAAACGTCCTACTTGACCAAGCAAAAAAATCAGAGCTGACCCTGTGGGACCATTTCAAGTATTTGTTATGCTGAAGTCTTCTTGTCTCTCTTGTAACAATCGGAATGAACCTTGGATCTCAGCTAATATGTCGCCCGATGTTCTGCTGGCCAAATCGAAAATTGGCCTGATCCTTCTTTTTGGATACTAAGGTCCTGTGACAGACCCAGAATGTAATCCATTAGTCTGAGCAGAAAACACAAGTCTTATTGAGTCTCTGTCCTCCTATTTGTGTGCGTGTGTGTTGTTTGCTGGAAAGACCATATTGCTTCCCCCCTACGACTTAAACAAAAACATCCATTATTCATGTTGCCGCCTGCTGGCTACTTATTTAGATCTCTTATTTATAAGCGTGATGGCGACAGTGACTCAGCTTCAGTGTTAGTAATGTTGTCTAAGTATTCATGTATAATGTTTACTGCATATATAAACAGTTTGTATACTGTTACAAAGGGGAACATTCGAGGAATTGGCTCGTGTTTGCGATGGCTGGAGGCCTCTTTTATTTATTCAAGTTTTATTCGAGAAGAACAGTTGCTGTCCACTGCAATGGAAATTTACCAGATAACAGTGACTTTAGATATGGTGAAGCAGCATGTGGCGTATTGGTACCTTAACTTTGAGTTGAATTCTTTCCATGCTCATGCTCAGTTTTTTGTTCTGTTTTGGGGAGCTGTTGCAGCACCCCAAAAAACACCAGCATTTTTGTCACATTTGTACAATATTGCGCTGTATGTTATTGTGCTATTAAAACAAACAAACAAAAAAAAAACAACAGAGATGTTAGATACCATTTTTTTATTATTATTATTTTTTTTACCAATATCAGTACGAGTACTCAACTTTTGCATACTTACAGATACCAAGTAACCAGTGCCAGTTGCCTAATATACATTTTCCAGTTTTTATTTTTATTGAGCAGACTGCAAGAAAATTTGCAATATATCTAAAAACTTCAAATGTAAGCATATGTTTTGTCGTAGGATTATTTTTCAAATGCTGCAGCTGCAGGCATCTTTCCTCTTACTGAATAGTTTTGGAGCTGCAGCTATTGAATATTTTGGTATACGGATTTCCTATTGAAAATTATATAGCGTATTCGGGTATTATATTAGGCCAAAAAATAGATCTTGTGCATTGCTAATGCTTTACCAAAGACACTCGGATGTGAGTTAACGTCTCTGTATCTGCCGCAAGTCGTGACTGACTGTGTTTGCAAAAAATAATGTGAGATAACAAACCAGCTTCTGCCGTTATCATACTTGAGATGTTACAACTCTAACATCATCACTATATCGGTGCATTAATAAAAGCAATGTAACACTTGGATTATGTGTTAAGAGTTCAATAAATGAATAAGCGTGTGTATATATATTAGGGGTGTCACGATTCGCCAACTCCACGATTCGATTTAAATTTCGATTTTGGGGTCACGATTCGATTTTTTTTTTCGATTTTTTTTTTCGATTTTTTTTTTCGATTTTTTTTTTATATTTTTTTTTCCGCTCCCCCACTTTATAACACAGAGGCATATGCTTCTGTAGGCTAAGGCTAGTCTATGATCATTGGTTCTATTCATTGTACAGTAAATCTTATTTCAAAAGATCGGCTACATATAGGTGATGCAATTTCCATATTATTTTTGTGTAAATTTATGTAATATATGATAATTGACATTAGGCAGGAATGATCAAATTCAAAGAATTTATTTACAATATAAAGTTAACCGTCTTGTTCTTACTGAAGTGTAAAATAAAAAATAAAAAAACAAAAACAAAAAGTCACAGTGGGTGCCTGCCATCTATTGACTGTTTTTGGTTACAACAGTGTGCTGTGCGTTCCTCTTAAAATAATGTGCAATGTGCAACAACAACAAAAAATATATTGTATCCAAAGTCATGGAACAAATACAGCCTGAACAAACTATATCCCAACATTTACAGTTGCTGGGCATACTGTAGCGTGGTTCAAGTACACTAATTAAATGTTTGAATCCAGCGTTTTCCAAGGCTGCAGGTCTGCTGCTATAAATAGACCTATGGATCTGGCGTTTCGCGCGAGCTGAAGTGTGTGGAAGTTTCACTGTAAATGAGGATGAAATAGTTGGTTGGACCGTTGTTTTCCCACTTCTAGTTGAATTTGATAAATCTAAATCTTTGTGATGCCTGCGTAAATGTCCCGTCATGTTTGTCGTGTTTCCCGTTGTTACGGCTGGCGGCTCGGGCCCGCCGCCGGCTCCGCTCCCCTAGTATGTATGTGTGTGTTTGTGTCGGCTGGTGCCCGTATAATGGTACTTCAGTTTGAATGCGCCAGCGCGACACTCTGATTGGAGGACTGTGCCAGCGCGACACTCCGATTGGACGACTGTGCCAGCGCGACACTCCGATTGGACGACTGTGCCAGCGCGACGCTATTGTGTATCCGTGTATTATACCCCTATTGGTTATTGTTGTTTCTCCTCCGTTCTGTCAGTTCTGTCAAATGCGGTTATTATTTGTTCACCTTCCACTTTCACTCCCTTGTCAAACCCCTGCCTGAAATTTCAAGTAAAACTACTCAGATGTTAAAGTCGACCCGTGTTTATCTACTCTATATTTTCTGTTATTGTGTTACTTCCCTTCCCCTTGACGAGCCGGGCGTAACACCGTGGCCGAGTACAGTACGCGCACATAGCATATCTTGCAACTGTGGTCTTTTTATCGACAACGTGAACGTTGTCGACATAACTCACCGGGAACGCAAAATGTTTCCAAACTGGTGACGAGAGAAGCGGGAGCGGCTTGAAGCACCATTGCTGTGTCTGTCCGCGCTTGCCATCATGACTGCAGGAGAAGTCAGCTAACAAGTGCCGTTAGCTAGTAGCTGAATGGCTGCGTCTCATTTGCTTTCCTGGGAGGTGGCGGTGGCGGCGGGCGCGGGTGGGGGGGGGGGCATCGAATCGTGTGTCCTCTCTTCTATTTCGATGCTCGAAATCGTGACGTAATTTCGATCGATTTCGATAAAAAATCGAAATCGTGACACCCTTAATATATATTAGGGATGTAACGGTTCTTGGTATTGGATCGAAGCGTTTGATCCACCTGCACGGGGGACAAAACGCCCTTATGGACCGCGGGTTTTCGGTCCGCAACAAATTTTGTATTGATGCTTTACATGCCACTGTGTGTTTGTGTGCGTGCCTGTCCAGTGTCCTACTGCTGAAAAGCCCTCCCGGCGAGCTAATGTCCGATCACTGTTGCGGCTCCTCCCACTCACCCCGTCACACAACAGAAGCGGGGGAAAGAAGTGGCAAGCGGTGTGAAATAATTTCAGCTTCGTTATCAAATACGACGAGGGAGTGAAAACAGCGAACAGAAATTTTACTTGTAATTGTAAACTTTGCTTGAAACGTGCCAAACGTGAACCCATTTTGATCGGGAACGTTTGCCACCACTGAGCCGGGCCCCTCCACGCCCAAAGCCAGAAAGCGGGCACGGACCCCGCCCTGCCCCGACCAACCCTCGTCACCCAGCCGATGAAATGCATCAGAACACACATACGTGAAGGTGACGTTGACCCGTGGGAGCCATGAAACAAATGACGGTGACAGACGGCGCCCCATCACCGCCATCCAACCCATGAGTCCCGCGAATCCGTGCCGGCCATAAAAGGCCAAGAGACCGAGAACAAAACAAAACGCCTGCCACGAGTACGCATGTTTTTCAGTAAATGCATGAAGAAGACACGTGTGTTTTTGAGTTTTAGAAACAAGGTTTTGTAACAAGGAAAAGAATATTTATTGCAGATAAACAAAAGAAAAGCAAAAAGGCGCTCGCATTCTGCAGTGGACTCGAGGTGTGTTTAATGTCCACGCACGCAGTAGGAAATCTCAGTATACACAGAAAAAGCTCAAACGACTGATAAATGTTCATGTTTTTTTTTGTTTTTCTTCCACGTTTGAAGTTTAAGGTTATGCTTAGGGTTAAGAACAAAGAACCTTTTTGAAAAAAGGCCACTTTTATTTAGTAAAAGTTGTAAGATCCCACGGCAGTTCGCTCCTGGCCAAAATAGCTTAAAGGAAACACGAGCAACATGAACAAAAATCTCCAGTGTCATCGCCCTGATGTACACAATTTTTTTTTAATATGATTATTTTGTATCCATATTATACTACTCTATAGTGTTAAGACTGTCGCTGTACAATGCAATAATGTAATAATGCAATAAAGAATTTTGAAGAAAAAAAATAGTTCTCTTTATGCACAAATCTTTATAATATTGTAAACATCATGTGTATTGCACAGCTCTTTGCTCTTAGTACAGATATAGAGTGAAGGTATCAAGTGGACCCAGAAATTGTTTTTGACTTGAGAGGATAGGGACTCTGCCTCTGTGTAAAGGACTTCATCAGTTTTCTCCTGCCCTGTTGTGTTTTCCCATCTACCTGCATGAAAGGAGGCATGATGATTGTCTAAGGCAGCTGTCAAACATTTTCACCAATTACAATCTTTCGCTCTCCACATATGACCATCATGACCAACGTTTGTGCAATAAGCTCCTGTCCCATTACTTTTGTACTTTGTGACAGTGATGAAGCGCTGTAAACCAACCGAGCGGATAATTTTAATGCCTTCCACATAGTAATTGACATTCATTAATTAAAAAATCATCAGCTTAAAAGGGGGGAAACTAACAAACACACAATGCCGGTCTGGCGCGAGGCGGCTAATGACAGTTTGGGTCCGCATGCTTAAATTAACCCACGGGCAGCCATGTTTGGTGATCATCGCTGTCCAATTGGTCACAGCAGCAGGGGATCTTTTCGAAAGTACAGGTTGGGCAAAAAGTAGGTGGACACTTTTTGAATTGAAAAATGTGCCTGAGGTAAGGATGGACAGGGGAAGCAAAGGAAGCTAACAAGGAGTGTGCTCGTCGTCACTGAGCGATGTGAGGCTGTTGCCGTGGAGAGCCGACCGAGATAGGACCTGGGCCACTTCCCCTGGGGAGTCTACATGTGTGACTCATGTTTTCATTACAACCTGATCATCCTGGATGGTGGATTTGTGATCCCTGGGGATGCCTGAGAGGAAGGAAGGAAGGAAAGATGGGGGTACTTTTCTGCCTCTTTAGAATCTAAAGACAACGAAGGATTCATGGACTAAAAAACTGGTGTGATGGAAGGAAGACAGAAAGGTGGTTTTAAGCAAAGGAAGGAAAACAGTAAGTATCCATTGTAAGGGAAATCGGTCCAATTAATTATTAAATCAATAATTGTTAATTATTAAATTAATAATCAATTGGCTCATTAATTGAAGGAGACTCAAAGTTAATGTTTAAATTAAGTTGAGCTTGCTTGCGGAGCACCACATCTCTTTTTGATAATTTGATCAGGATAACAGATGAGAACCTCGTTGAATCAGTCATTAAAATGAAGGTTGTGCCCTTACTACAATTTTGTGAGTTCTTTGTTCAGCTTAGAGGTCACTATAAATTGATGAAACACACACACAGTAAACCAGGTTTTTAGTTTTGTGCACGTTTATTCTCTAACCTAGGTGGGATAATCTACTTAGAATTTAAAGAAGCAAAACTAACTACTATGATAGGAAATGAAACGAGAACTAAAATAATAAAAATAATCAAAGGAGAAGAAACAGCTGCCGTGTTGCCGTGTGCTGGAGGTTAAGCTAGCTGGGCTAGCCCTTTGTCTGGCAGCCGCGCCGATGGAGACCAGGAAAGAGAAGCAGCGAAAAGAGCGGGAGCCACAAGAAGAGCCAAGAGGGAGCCAAGAGCAGGGAGCGTGCTTTTAAATAGGGAGGGCGGCGGCCTTCACACCAGGGGTCCGGTAAGACCAAAGTGGAAAATTACCAGCTTGGAGAGGGTTTTGGTAGAGACTAATCAGATTGAATCTGGATCCCATGTTTGTTGAGATTCTAAGGTCAGAATTCAATCAATGCAACACGTACAATTGAATACCTCAAATGAAATGTTACCTAGCTTACACTGTTGAAACGTGCATACACATGAAAGTTTAGTGGAGAACCTGCCACTGCAATGGAACATTTTCATGACATTTCATGGAGTCATCATTTCACAAATGGCAAACATAACATTTCATAAGTCATTGTTCTGTTGCAAAATAAGAAAGTCAAGTTTCTAAGAAGGCTTTTACTGTTCTGACTTGTGTGTGTGTGCGTGTGCGCGTGTCAGTCAGAACATGTGTGGCTGTTTGTGGGGGATGTCCTTGTCCTCCCCACCCCCCACGGTGGCATGTCCAAGACACAGGAGTGGAATTCCTTTGGAACTGAGGTTGCAAAAAGTTACAACCGGCCGATCATCGTTACACCATGAATAAAGAAGGAAACGGAAGTAGGTCAGGAAGGAGAAGCTATAAGATGTAATAAATGACCATTTTTAAAGTGTACGCCTACTTTTGTCTTCAAGGCGACAGCACATGTGGAAACACTAACACTTGTGTTCAAGCTCCCCACAACACATTAATGACTCTTTTCAGAGGCCCTCAAACAGTCTCAAGTATCTACTTGGGCAAAACTCATTTTGGACGTGTTGGGTAATTAATTAGTCTGCGCTTTTTGCTTTAGGGAGTAACGACTCCCTGGTGCTCCGTCGTGTTTTCGAGGTCTCTTTCAAGCTTGTGTGCTCGCCTTGAGCAACTTTGCATGCATGTATGCAAAAAAAAAAAAAAAGAGAGAAAGAAAGAGATGTACCATTGCGGGATACAAATTTATGTAAATATTGTAAGCCTACACTTTTTGCATATTCATATGAAGTGGAATATGTTGCGTGGAAAAGACAATATGAGGATGATATTTTGGCCAACTGTGGAGGCTTTTTTTTTCCTTCAGAAAATTCACACCAAATTCCAGGTTATACTACTTTAGGCATTTGACTTGTACATAATTACTAAATAAAATAGTTACCGTTAAAATTAGTCCCTGGAAAGGCTAAAATAATAACTTAAAAACAAACAAACAAAAAAAAACCTAAACCTGCTGTGCGGGGGTAGCCCTTTAGTTTTGGTGACATTGCCCTTTTGTGGTGAAATTTCCAGCAAATTCCAAATCATTGTAACGTAACTGTGTGATTTTGATAAAAAAGAAAAAGAAAAAAAAGTGTATCTTTCGAATAATAATAAAAAAAAAAAAGCAGAAGAAAGTCTTTTTTTTTTTTTTTTTTTTTTTTTTTCCTGAAAAGTTCTATTGATACTAAATGTTTCCGCTTTACAAACGCAAAATTTGCAGAGTTGGCCATTTGAGATTTTGGCAACTTTAGAGGCATATTTTTGAGAACATTTCCCATCAAATTACGAATTCTGTAGCCACAGGAGTTAAACTTTTTGCTTAAGCCTGGTACACATATAAGGATTTTTCAAATCTTACAAGATTTTTTTATCGTTGTCAGATGCCACACATAAAGATAAAAAATCGGCCATTTAACAGCTTTGGTCGTATTGTGTGTGAGGTGCGCAGATAATCTCATCACATCTCCCTCACAAACATAAAGGTTGTCATCTCAACACTGGTGAAGATAACAGTCCGCCGTGAGAGAACTCTCGCGTGATTATACGTGATCTAATCAAAACCGGAAGGGAAAAAAAACCCCCAACTGAAATAACTTTGAAACGACAAGACAAAAACACCATGGAAGAAAACAAAAGTGACAAACTGGAAGTTAATGATGGTGGTTTGCGGACTACTTCTCCCACGAGCTGGTCCTCCATGGTCGAGGTCCACCGGACTTTGTGCTTCTGCTTGGACATGCTTTCTGATATGCTTGTTGTTTTCGTATACACGCACTTCCCTCTTTTTCAGTTAGGGCGCCTCTTGATTGGCTACATTCCGTTTGATGTCACAGTTGGTGGCAGGCGCACCTCAACTCCCCGCCGATGTTAAGATTTTTGTCGTAAATATTGAACATGTTCATTATTTAAGATTGTTGGCCCCGACTGGTTTTGGACCCAATTATTGGGACAAATACACTCTTAACACATCTCACATATAAAGATAATCTTATAAGACAAAAGATTGTCGGACGTTTGACGTCCTTGGTTGGGAACTCAACTCAACTCAACTCAAGTTTATTTATATAGCGCTTTCAAACAGCCTGAACTGTCACAAAGCGCTTTACAGAAAGACAAAAACAACAAAAATAACATAAAACATTAACACCAATACAATACAATCACAACAAATCAACATTCTTCCATCCCTCCATACGCTTTGATGTTTGAAGCAGTTTTTAGATGAAAGAGGACAGAATCAGCCTCCTTTCAGCAGTTGATCAGAGACGTGATCTCAGCATGCATGACGTCACACACATTTGCTACAAGCTAAGTTTGCTTATAAGCTAGCTCATAAACAAGCAGCTTGGGTCCTCTTTGTGTGTGAACCAGGCTTTAGTTATCAACAGAGATGCGAAATCCAGGTCCAGAAAGTAAAAAAATCTGCCACAATTTGGCTTTAGCAACAGGTGCTTGTAATCAACCAGCAGGTAAACGAGAAGCATTACGAGAAGCACCTGTGGCTAAAGCCAAACTCTGGCAGGTTTTTTTTCTTTCTAGACCTGGTTTCCCATCACTGATTACCAAATGAAACGGTCTACCTTTTGGGATAGGCCACAAAAGAAAAAAACAAACAAAGAAAAAGTGAAACATGCCAAGTTCCATCATTGGATGCTTGTTGATGACAACTTATTTTGTGATTCGAGGTATAACTCATTCATCCAGAAGATTGGGAATTGTTATTAATGTTTGGAATTGTGCAAGGCTAATGCTAACACTTAAAATCTGGTGGTACCACAAAAAACAAAGAAAAAGAAATACACTTTATGAAGTGAGGGTTGTATTAGTTTACACCTATTGAGCCATTCTTACAATATTGTCTTCTCAAATTCGATATTGTACAAATCTAATGCTAATGCTAATGCTAATGTCACATTGGATGCTATGGGAGTTCCAACGCCCCCTTCCGACCCGACATAATTTCCGATAGATTCCGACGATAGATTCCGGTCGCTGCCCTGAATGCTAGAACTCCCACTGCTCTTCCTCGTTCTCTGACACGACCTCCCGCAGGGTTTGTTGAACAACAACTTCCGGTGTGCTGCGGATGCGTTCACCCGGCTTATTGAGGTGCATCTTTGCGTACGCTCGGCACGACAAGAGCGAGAGAAGTTCAGCGCAACAAGCGGCGAGTGGAATCTCACTGGCTCAACGCCGCATCAATAATTCAACAGCCGCTGTCGTGACGAGCAGCACAAAGAGGAGAGCGACACAAGCTAAGATTGAAGAGAAAAGAAAAATCTGAACAAGCTGATGAGTGACACTTACAAAATGTCTGGTCTGGTAAAAATATTAAAGGTGGTGCCGAGGGTTTTGATCATAGTTCTGTACTCTGAGCTGCCTTTTACTAACAATGGTGACACCTTTATCAGTCCACCCTAAGAAATGCAATAGCACAATAAGAACAACATAGTCATAATGGCCGACAATATGTACATATTTAAAACATCAGGTAATGAGATTGAGCAGAATGACAGCAACAGTGTGATAGGAAACATGAATAGATAGATACAATATTTATGCAGAAGTGAATGTGAGCAGCCGCAAGACTCATCAGCAGTTGTATGTCGCATCTGTACATGAATAATGAAGACTATATAGATATGTATATGTGAATGGCAAAATACACACAAATAGATAATATGGATGTAATGTCGCAATAGAATATTATCACGACATGAACCTCACGAAACGATAATTATCACGATATTGAGGGGAGAATGGCAATATTAAAAGGTCACAATATTGTAAAAAAAAAAGAAAAAAAGAGCTCATACAATAAATATTGTGCTTTTGTACATAACAGCAATGCACATGAACAACATACAATCTCTAATAACACTTAATATTGAGACACTTACTTGCTAAATGCATGCACACAGAGTTCCTCCACATATTGACTCAATTAAGCATTCCCTTTCATCTGACCATTAGCATTGAAGGGCCAAAACATGCTGTATGAAAATTAAACTGCACGGGGGAAAAAAACTAACCACCAGAGGGTGCTAGAACTTCACAAATGGAAATCAACTTGACATTTTTAACAGATGTGCTGCTTTTAATATTGTGACATGACGATGACGATATTGTGGCAGTTTTAATATCATAATATCACAATACAATATTGCCATTATCGTTACATCCCCACTAGATAATGTACAGTTTTGAATTTGACTAGCAGCAAGAATAGTCAGCAGTATTGTTTATGACAACTTTATACAAGTAATAAGTACCATACAATGATGTTTCATTCGGTGGATTTTTTTTTGGTCTTGCTTTGAATCACACGCAAAAAATAATTGGCAAGTACTGTATGGTGGCATTGAACTCAACTTACAACAAGTTACAAATGTGGCCGTGGAAAAGAGTAAACGTGCATCTCAAGGCACCACTGTATGTATATGCATATGTGAGTGTCAAATATTTAAGCACTTAAAATACAGACTACTACACAATGCATACTATCCATACAGACGTGAGTGTGAACGGCAGCAGTGGCACACGGGGAAAGTTGAGTCGTGTCCCAGTGGAGTTGCTACTGTTTACAACATTATGTTTCCCGACTGGAAAGAAAATACAAAGCCAGCAGACTTTGGCAGAGGTTAAATGTTGACTATACTCCATGTTTATCATGCTGGAGATCAGTAAACTTGGCGAGGGTGTCGGGGAGTGCACATTAAAGGCAGGACAAAGTGTTTCCCAGACAAGAGAACAGGTGTGGAGGAAATGTGCTCACCCAAGGAGAAGAAACAAATGACTCGTAAGATCCTCGCCCCACTCTTATCTTTCACACCTGCGCCGCTTTGTTCCTGTACCAGTCGCTGTTCCTCCGTGTTTCCCACTCGTTCTGCCGCCTTCATCTTTTATTTAGCCCGGCCTGGCCTCTACCTCCGTCCCTGTTTTATGGCATCCACCGTGCACTCGACTTTCACTGCCGCCCGCTCTGATTTATATGTGATCATTGCGGTGATTTTTTTGTGTGCCTGGACAGGAACTTCTGCACCCCCATGATGACTAAATACAGATGGCCAGAGGACACGGACCATTGGATGCGTGTAATGGGGATGGACATCATACAACATTCACTATTTGGATTTAGCTGCTCTCGATAGCATAGCGTTCACTACGATTACATTACGATGTGATACCATTCACTACAATATGATACAGCATATTTGACATAATTTGTAAAAAATAGAAAACAAACCCAACTACTTGAGTAGTTTTTAGAGCTGTCAGAATTACTTTATCAATAGAAAAGCTATCGATTATCAAATTCATGGACAACAATTTTAACACTCCTAGTAATCGTTTGGAGTCAAATTTTTTTTTAATTTAAAATTGTCCAAAATAATCCTCCGATTTCAGCATAGCAACAGTAATTGTTCACTGATTTCTGTAGTGCTTTATGAAAGAAGACTGATTATCGTCTGTGCTTAATCAAAGTCAGACATTTGCAAACATCTTTTTTTTTACTTTGGAAAACAATGACCAAATTGGTAATACACTTTAATGCAAAATTAAAATTAATCCAATTAGTCAATTAATAAATTGAATAATCAATTCTAAAAATATTCGGTAGAGACAGCACTAGTAGTTGTACTAATAATAATAATAATAATAATAATAATAATAATACTAATAATGCTGATAACAGTGCAGTTTTTGCCTAAACCCGCTCCCACGACTAACTAACCAACCAGCTAACTAAATGTGCAGTTTTTCCTAATCCTGATAACAAACTCGCCATCTGACTTTGGAAGGTTAACTCCCTCGTATTGTACTTATTTGTGTATTTGTACTAATTAGCTAACTAACAAAAAAAACTGTAATCCCACTGCCTAGCTAGCTAGCAGGTTAACAAACTGCTTGAAGTTGAATTTTAGATTTTGCATAAAACTTGATAACTAAGAAGTGTGGTTTTTGTGTAATCGTGCTGTCTAGTTACCGAGCTAAATGACTTAATCGTTGCAGTTGAACTAACCTAGTGTTCGTAAAATCCTAACTGTAAATAGTGACCGACCTAATTCACAAACACATTTTTGTACATTTCGTCTAATTCTAACCACTATTTATTTTATTTTTTTTAATTTTTTTATTTTATTTTATTTTTTTATTTTTTTTGCGTAAACCTGATAAGTACCATAGAGTTTACATTATTTTGCTATCTAGATACCTTGCTAACTGACTAGTAGGGGTGGGTGATATGGCCTAAAAATTCTATTATGATATATATGAAATTTCAAGAAATTTGCGGTAACGATATTTTTGACGATATTGGTAATAATTACTGAACAATGGGTTTTTTATTGGTGCTTCGGGATAATAGCATTTTTATTGCAGCACAATATTTAAGCCACCTTTTTCTTTCCACAATTGAAATGTAAACAAAGTGCAAATATTAAATAATATAAATATAAAATAAATAAATTATAATATAAATAAAGAAATAATAAATGAATATTTTGAATATTTTTATTTTTTTATTTTTTTTACGTTAGAAGGAGAATCCGCCAGTGATTTATTTATTTATTTTTATTTTTTTACACCGTCAGTAACCGCCAGCGTGTTTTGTTTTGTTTTGTTTGTTTTTTTACTGGCGGGAATGGGCTTCCATAAAATATAGCAACTGCAATGGAATAAAATGGGCCCGATAGTGTTTACCCTGCGAATTATAACGTAACTGCTTAAAGCACATTTACTTAGCAAATACAATGAAAGCACATACCTTCAGAAGTCGGTGGCAAATTGCACGTGTCAAAAAAGTCCACTATTTTCTCCTGTGTGGTTGATCCTCATGTTGGGGGGGAAATAGCCAATGATACAGTAGCAGCCAGTTTATGATGTCATGCTTTGTCCATCGCAGGAAAGTGTATTGTTAAAAAAAAATTTTTCCCTATGCGATTCTTTTGGCAGTGGTTATTTTTGCCGCAACCAGCGGCAATCCTCCTTGAGCGTTATTTTGCCGTGAATGTCTCTGATTGGTTTACCAGAGGAGCAAGAAAATGCCGTGATTGCTTGTTGACATTACTAGTGGGTAATCGGGGATGTTTTGCGCCTCTGTGCGACAGCAACGCACACGCCGTCTCGTTGAGAGCACCTTAGCTTAGCGGCCGGTTAGCATCACAAACTCACGTCAACTAGGTGGCGAATTACCGGTTACGGTAAAACAAACACCGCGGATTGTTTATCTTGGCCAAACAATACGCGACCGCTTCAGCATTAACCAACCACCGTCTAATCAAGAGTGCTCCCGTAATTAATGAACTTTTGTTAACGCCAAACAACACGAGCTGCTTCCATGTCCTCCTCGTCTTTAGCCTCTGCATATTCTTTAACTTTATGGTGGCAACAGTTTTCCTGCACAATTTGCAAACGATTGTTTTTTTCGTTTTTTTGTTTTTATCTGACCTCTTGTAACCAAACAGTCTCCACACGATGAAGCTCACTCCCATTTTGCGGAAGACGCGACAGAACTGGCTGCAGCTCTTGCAGCCTCACACAACATTGTTTTTTAGGCAGCAGCAAACGACACGTGTACGTCCAAATTGACACGAAGACGTATAATGTTACGCATTACGTCAGTTTCTAAAAAAAAAATACACCGGTAATATCGTAGAAGGTGTGATGTGGAACACCCCTACTGACTTGCTAATATTTATATGGTTACCATTTGAGTAGTATTCATGTAATTCCACTAACAAATAAAACATGAGCAAAATGCAACAAAAGATCAAATTTGTTTTGTTTGTGTAATACTGCTGCCTAACTAATTAGTGAGTTTTTTTGTGTGTAATCCTACTAACTAGATACCAAGTGAACCCATCTTAGCTGGTAAAGGATCATTGTGCAGTTTGTCACTTTTTTACTCACGACTGCCGCTTCTGGCCCAAAGTGTAACTGCAGCATCTGTATTAGGCTCGTTCATTGCGTGCGTGCAAGTCCGTGCACAATCTTAAAGTGACAGCCACAGTTGACAAACGAATACATGACTTCAAATGAGGTAAGAAAAACTCCACCCCTCCCCTCACCAAAGAAACTGTGGCGTGTGCAGAGGTCCGCACACTCTACTATAAATGGAAGATAAAAGCTGATAGACGCACTCAGAGTAAAACAGTCAGGGCTCTTTGTACTCATCTGTACATTGGTGCAGCATGTATGATGTAGAACAAGCTTTAACATTACCTTATTAAACGACACAATGCACCTTTAATTTTTGTATTTGATAGTTAAATAGCGTGTATTTCTGTAAGCTTACTAACCAACTAACATAAAAATGTATGTGTTTTGATGTTAGCCGTGGTACTATGCACTGACTTGTCAAAACGTCATCTTGTTGCTAAGTACAAGTGGCTCTTTTTTTCTCTTTTCTTTAGTTTTTTAACTGCAGCTAACGTAACCACGTATCATGTCACTGCTCACAGGAAGACATTTGCTTGGTTTTCGTTTTCGTACAGAATGCACACTCCAGCATGGAAGCTGGAAGCGTTAAACATGGGATGCGCCTCTTCTACCTTAACTCCAAGCAGATGCAGCTTCACACCCCTCACTGCAACTTATTCAGCTGCATCTTGGCACTTTTTTTCGCGAGGTGTAAATCATTTCTCCCGGGAGGTGAGCTCTTGCTGCAATCCTTTTTGCCTCTCATTCTCGCTTTATCTTCATCATCCTCCCATCTTTTATCCGGGCCTTCAGCAGCAGTAGGAGGTCTCCCCGATATCAAGCCGCCCTCCCAGGCGGCGCTCCCGTGGGGTTTCTATGGCAAACTTGTAGAGCATCCAACTTCTTTTCAGCCATCTTCATCCAGCAATACAGCGAGGCGGAGGAAAGCAGTGCATTTTCCGCACAACTAATTAATCATCAGGTAGTGCCTTGCATGTCAAAGAGCAATTTCCGCCTTTATTCCACATCACTGTTCCGTTTAAACCACACCGTCACACAATGGGGGAAGCAAAGTAGACCATGAAATGTTCTGCCTTGCTTCCACTGTAATTACAATACCTTAAACAATAATAAAAAATGAATGAAGCAGCAAGACAATACTGATAAGACTCAATGAGTATGAATAAATGTTTTGTTGTGTGTCCCCCACCCAAGCTTTTTCCTGTGCAGCCACTTTTATGTATTCTATATAAGTCTGACTTTTCCCGCATTTATTTATTTTTTTGCTTGCCGCTGTTCCATCGAAACAGCACTGTCACGGAATATGGTCACAAAGGATCTGGCAATATTCTGTCTTTTGTGGTTGTATCATAAATGTGAAAAAGCAGCAAGACAGCACCTGTGTGTCAGGGAATACAAAAAAGGTGAGCTAAGTGCTGCAAATCTCGCCTCTGCTCGCTTCTCTGTAAAACTTAAATGTGGTTTAATGGTTTGAGTGCCACCTTGGAGGCTCTTTTTATACAGTGTCTAAAAGGCGACATTTTTTTCCACTGCCTGTCTAAACTTCATGGAATTGGGGCAACAAATACGACCTGGGAATTTTTCTCCATGTCTGTATGGGAATACTATAAAGACAGGAACTTTGCTGGGTTCTGTGTAATTGAATTAAAGGACAAATGCTTTGAGTCTGCTGATCTATGATTGTTTTGTTTGTAGCCAGGCGGCACTTTTTTTTTTTCCTCTTCGCTAAACGACGCTGTCACCGAATGGGGGGAATCGGCCTCACAATTTTTCATCTTTGAAGGTAATATCAAAGTCGTGACAGCAACTGTGAGTCAGGGCATGCCGGAAAGATGGGACAGAAGTGTTAAACATTGCAGTTCAGTTTCTCCCAACCTTTTGTGTTGAAAGTAGTTGTCACCGTATCTGGCACAGAATTGGTGAGGGGTGGGACTTGCAAACACTTGCACACAACATTTCACTCGTTAGTAAAACGCCCGGTTCAGAAAACCCCCGCCTCTCCCTGTGTGATTGCTGCTCCCCCGGCGAGCCGACTGCAGTCTGCTGTTGGAGATCTGCGTTTGAGCACTCTCTAAATGGTCACGCAACTTGACGCAAGCCAATTCTTCAATAAAAATGTGAAACAAAATGACAATGACTGCCGCAGGAAATCGTTCAGAAGGAGGGGATGAGAGGGAAGAAGAAAACAAACAAACCTGAGCTGGTCTCGAACCAGGTACTTTCTGCTTACAGAGCAAGCACAGTAACTACTATACTATTCCTTCAGTTAAGTTCAACAGTGCAAAAGTTTTACTTGTAATTTACACAAGTGTCAGTGTTAAGCTGGCCAATTGTCATTGCACTGACATTGCAAATGTGAAGTATAATTGATTTCTTTGAATTCATTTGGACAGAATGTTTACTGATAAAGGCTGCTTTTGTTATTATCCCATGGAGGTCCCAGAGAAAGTGGGCATGAGTTTAGTCCGCAGAGGCGGTGCGGGGGGTGTCCACACCTTATGACGTCATAAAGTGCCAACAGCTCATTTTCTCAGGTTGGGAGGGGGTGGTGCTTGGAGAGCAGAATGACCTAGAATTTCTCATAGAGGGGTCGAATGGAGGAAAACACCACTTTGGTCATGTGTTTGGTAATAAGCGAAGTGCACATCTCAAATTCAAGGTGCATTTTGGGTAGCAGCGTGGTGCATTGTGGGTAGGTGAAACTACCAAACGGCCATTGAAAATGAATTGGATCCAATGGAATCGGCTCTGAAAGAGACGTTTCAACTGCTGGAAAGTTGCTGTTTTTTATTAACATGCATAGCATGTGGTTTACTGACATTGGGGAAGTTGACTTGCAAGCTTTAAAGTGTAAAGTTAGGCAAAGATTGTCACCACTCTAATCTCCGCCATTCAAATTGATAGGGTAGTTGGTAGCCTCGTTTTTTCCCTTGCGCATGCGCAAACTTAATGCACACTTCACTTATTAGCATTTTAACACGGCTAAAAGCTCCAAAAAGTGGATTTTTCATGTTGCTGTCCCTTTAACAGGGACCTGCTTATTTAATTTCAGTACAGTGTTCCCCGTGAATAGTGAAACACCCAACTGTTAATGTTTATAAGTGCCTCAAGATGGCGGTAAAACACTACTTTTATCTAAAGCCACAACTCACTTCAACATACATGTAGTTCCGTGACACCAAATTGGTACACAATGGCACCGATGCTCCAATCGATTGGCTTGGCCACCAATCCTGATTGGCTGATTTTCGTGGAAAAGTGCGTGATTGGTATATGTCAATCAATGGCTTTTATTGTCGATGGAAAAACAAAAAAACAAAAAAACAAAAAAAAACCACCCTCACTTCGTACTTTGCAACCTGCATGCAACGGGAGACCAGCCTGCGTACAGTGTGGCCTTCCTCTCCAACGTTCCTTTTCACTGCATCAGACCCGTCACCAGAAAGAAATTGCGGGGGGGGGGGGGTTACCTTTTTTTTCCACACTTCATCAACCTAAATCTAATGTTCATCATCAGGTTGAACAGTGGCATTGTGACAACTGCAAAAATGTTCAGAAATATTTTCTGACACTTAAAAGTGGCGGTTCATTCTGAAATCTAAAAGACAATCGGAAAAAAAAAATTGTGTAGTTCATTTTGCATTTATTTTATTCAACTCAAAAGTTCATTTACAACAAAAGCACTCGTCACTCCTGTACAACAAACAACTATGTCCAAAGGAATGACTGTGTGACTCAGCCGCTTCTATCTGGGATTGGCTAGCAGTTGCCTTCATTTGCTTTTTGAATTTAGGGCTGTACGATATGGACAAAATTTCATATCATTTTTTCCAGACATCTCTATTCTTTGGTCTTTGACTCAGCATGAGACTTTGCATCATTTCAGTGTTCTATGGTACCTTCTGTATTCTGTGTTATTTTATTTATACTTATTATATTTACTTATTTACTTTCCCACATCTTGTTATATATTTTTTAAATATTAATTTTATTTGCTTGTATACTTACCTACTTATATTTTTCTATAATTAATTTTATTTTGTGTTATTTTCTTTCACTTGTCTCTACTGCAAGACTATTTTTTATTACATGCACAGCACTTTGTATGTAACAATGGATGTTTTAAAGTGCTTAATAAATAAGGTTGAGTTGCGATATGTCGATAATATACAGAAACGACATATGGGTTCAGTTAACAACTAAGCAAAATTTCAATCCAAAAGGATGTGTAAAGTGCTGTTTTTTTTAATGAGAACTTAGTGACAGTCATCAACATTAACAAACTTGGCAATAAAAAAAGAGAATTCAATTTACATTGTACTGCAACTGCTTTAGTGATAAATAATTTGATGCTCCATAGTTGTTGTTGTGTATGTGTGACTGCTTGGGTCTGTTAACCGCATACTGTGTTACTACAATTGCTACAATTTGTCTGTGCTGTGTGGCTTGACTAATTTAAACACAAGTTTGCCACTCACTTGTAAACATTGTTTAGTGGACCAGTGGACTCAGGATTCCCAGCGATATCAACTGTGTCATCCTGGATCGAGGTTTGGCGTTTAGTGGCTTCCATTAAAGCGGCATGACGTGCTCACTGCTCAGTCTTTGGGCCAGCGCCGGCAGGTGAATGCACACTACTATCTAACCCGGTAGTAGATTTGGCTAATGCGTGTCTCCCGAGCGCGCGTCGCTCCCCACCCCATCCCTCCCGATCCCGATTGTCATTGGCTAGCCTTAGCTGTCAATCAAAGCCAAACATGAAAGGAGGTATGTGGTTGGCTGGCACGCTATGCTTTACTTGAAACAGGAGGCGCAAGTTTACGTGACTGATAAGAGGAATAGTTGTTTGGCGAGGCATCTTAAAACAGCACCCAAGGCCCGCCCATGCCCATGGGTCCGGTCCGCACTGCATGTTACAGGTCAAACCAGTAACTGAAGCATCATGTTTATGCTTTTTCTGGATGGTCAATTAGGAAAATGTCCTTTCTTAGGGCATTGACTCGATTGAAACTGGATGTTTCACCTCTCATCCGAGAAGGTTTTCATATGTGTCTCTGACTGTTTCTGTGTCATTTGCCTCTTTTGTTGGACTACTTCCATTCCTGAATCCACTAAGTGGGCAAAATGTTTTCATGACCTATATACTGCGAGGCGGACGTGCTAATCGGTCAGCCACTGTGCCACATGGTATATAAAAAAATAAATATATTATAACTTCACATACCTTTACCTACACTGTTGAATTGGTTTAGTGTTCAATGAAAGATGTCGAAGCAGAATTGCAGCTTTCAATTTTCTGTACGAGGCCCTTCAAAGTTTAGTCACCCCTGGTTTAAATGGCGATGCTAATGAGCTATTTTTGGATTAACACATCTCAACTTTTCTGCACATTTATTAACTTTACACTTTTTTTTTTAAATTAACTTTCTTTGAATTTCTCACAGGGTTATTTTTAACCACCATTAATATCAAATTAATGAATTTGACTTCATGAAGAATATTGCTTTACTTTCACTAGTAAACCATGTGAAAAAAAAAAAATCATTCAAGCGTAATGATGGGCTAACCTTGCTGTATAGACAAGTGGAGCAATTTGGTATTGCGTATTGTGGTGTGGTGTATTGCCAAAGAAAATATTAATGAGGGAGTTTCCGCCCAACAACTTATTAATTTTTCATCCCAAAATAATGATACTGTTTCCGGTGGTGGGGCATGCCTCCAACTTGGAGTTTAGTTGGTAGTTGGGGATTCCACACCAACTCAGACTGGTCTGTCCTAACCAAGCCTTGTTGCTTGACCAAAGTAATATTTTTACTGCTTTAGCCAGAGCTAGGTACAAGTGAATATAGGAGGATAGATTAGACCCCACAACCCCCCCCCAAAAAAATAAATAAATAAAAAATCAGTCAGTGGGTGAAAGAGCGGTTAACCACACTGCCTGCAGAACATGTGTAAAACCGCAGTTAAAAATAGATTCATTTGTATTTTCACAAAACAAAATAACATCACCCTTAATTATTTGCCTGGCCCTCTTTGCGGTTGAGTAAATACGGTAACAATGATGCCCTAATTACATCTGACACTTTCACTCTCCTGCCTCATTTTCCACCACAGTACAAAGCATTCCACCCATCTAATCTGCACATGTTGCACGGTATCTTGCGGCACGGGAGAAAAGCGGAGGGAGATGAATGCAGACCAACTTCAAAAAAAAAAAAAAACTGCAAGTTTTGCCATACCCCCGCTTGGCTCGGGTTCGGGCGTAGATTTGTGTTATTGCTCTAGATGTATTCTCATTACACACTGCTGCCCGTGAGGAAGACGCACATACACACGCACACACACGCAGACATGATTGCTGCTCCTTACTGCCAAGACGACGGCAGACGGAGAAAATAAACCCAAACATTTGCATAAAAGTGAAAACAGCAGCAGAACGTATTGCTTCATTTTTCACTTTTTTTGCGGTCTGTAATGACTCATCGTTTACCACTTTCAAGTCTTTGATCATCTCGGAATGTTTTTGGGGGTGTGTTACACGTGCTATTTGCTGCCTTTCGCTGGTTTGTAAAGCATTTGTACTTCAAATATCGTCTTGAAGCCAACTGACTCATGAGTAGTTTACACTGTTATGTCAGTGAAATTAACATAAATATACAATTAAATATTTAACAATTTCTATTCAATTTTATAAATTCGATTTGTTCGCTGCTCAGCCATATTGAGCATAAATTGTTGTTTTATTAATTTGAGAGTTGCCAGGGTATTCTCAGAGTCAAATTGAGGCAGAGGTGGTACCATTCTCATCATTTGCATATATGCATATGCCACGCCCTCCACTGACTGAAACAAACAACTTCAAACCAATAACATTTTGTGTTATATTAACAATCCATCTCAAATTAGGTGCTTGTCTAGGGTTAGGGGTGGGCGATAAGGCGATATTACATCGTTAAGAAGTTTAATGTGTTGACAATCTCATAAAGCTGACAGATCGTCTGTGGCACATTCTATACAGTTCAACTTTATGCGGGCTCAAGCTTGATCTATGCCTGATGCATCTGTGTGGTCTTTATTTTTTTTTTCCTCCGTCCACTTACTCACTCACACAAACACGAGGCCGAGGGCGCTGAGGGATGAGCTCGCGGGAGCTCCGACTGCCCGGGCCGCCGTGGGGTCGCGGCCTGGGGCGCTAGACAAGCAGCCATTTTTATTTATTTTTTTTTTTTTTTGTAGCTGACCCGTTTTTTTTACAATAGCACATTTGGAGCCACGTTGCATCCTCCGAAGTGGCCAGAGCTTGATTGATAAGAATGGAGTAACACTACACTAAGTCTCACTGCAGTTTGGGGTAGGGGTTTTCAAGGATGCACATCATATGTTATTTTATGTTTAACTTTTAAAGCCAAGCCGAGCAGTGAACTAACTATTTAATGCCAGTTACTGTCGGCTGTAACCAAGCCACAACACAACACGCGAATCTAAGCAGCTTGCTTATCTATTTATTTATTTATTTATTATTTTCCAGTCTGTGTTTCCCTCACGGGACCACGGGAAACAACATAACCACCCACGCACCCACAAGGGTTGCTGCAATAGCAATTTTGTCTTTTTACTTGATTTAATTTTTTTTAAACTAAGGTTGACAAATGTCAATGCATGTAATTTTACCAAACGTTCACCTACCTTATCCTCATGCACTATTGCACTTAGGGTTGAATAAATGCATTCCTATTGCATAATGCATACATACATGAATGTTTTGTTTTTCCAGATGAACCAGTTGTAGTTCTGTATTAATTTAAAAACTAACTTTTTATTTTGTGTAATTATCTGTTATCCATTTCATATAGAAAATACACATTTGAAAGAGACACATTTGTTTGCTGTCATAATCAGAGCTACTAAAACACCAGTTTTTCCATTCCTGGATGAACAAATTGCAGATTATATGAAGGCTATATTAAATATAAAAAAAAAAAAAATGTATCGGTTATCGGTATCGGTATCGACCATACAAAGCAAGAAATTATCGGTTATCGGTATCGGTTGAAATGTTTCATATCGTGCGTCACTACTCGGAACCTTACCCGACAGCCGACGGGTACGCAACTCTCCCCGTGCCGCGACCCGTCCACATTGCCCACACGCGCACCTACGAGAATTTGTAAACAACGCGGACGAACAAACGCTGTCGTAAACAGTGTTTTCTCCTTTCCAATTCTGTGTTTTATTTACTTTGCTAACTCATTCCAAACTGTTTTTATCAATAGTTTATTGAGGAAAAAACATGTTCAACTTCTATTGTGGTGTTAACTAGCCCTGTTCATACACCGTTGGCACTCTTTACTGCCTCCTGTAGTCTGGGAGAATATTGACCACAGCTGCTATAATTGCACTATTTCAATTGAACCTGTACAGAAAGCTTAGTTGGCTTAAGATGTCTGTGTTTTTTTCTTTTAGGGTTTTATATACATTGTAAGTATGATTTAAAATTTACAAAAATGTTCCGAAATGTGAAGATTAGTCTAAAAATATGTATAAAAAAAATTGTGATGAAATCGAGATCGTGAATTTATTTTTAAAGAATCGTGATATGACATTTTTACCACATCGTCCACCCCTATCTAGGGTCATGATGTCAAAGGTCAATTTTACCTGACAAATGGCACAAATGGTTGTTTTACCTTGGGTGCGGTGGTTCATTAAACTGTGTATCAAATTAGAGGTACAAAATAGGGAGATGGCAGAGATGGCAATTTCTTTGTTTTCGATCAAAGATCATATTTATCATGTACTATCATCAAGTCACAATTGCTGTTTGAACAGTCTTGTTGAAATGTCTTTAATTTTCCTTCTTAATGGCCAAGTCCCTTTTTAACTTAGGAAGTCAATGTCACTTATTCCTTGCCACACTCATGTCAGTTTCGTATCATGTTACTCCTCCTAAAATGAATACATTTGATTTTTTGTTTGAAAGTCTACCAATTTGACGACACGTTTGCAGGAGGAAAGAAAATCTGTCAATTGTGGATCTAAGTCTTCGTTGTCTTTGAATTCCTTTTTTGCCTTCTTCGTCTTCATCTTGCAGTTCAGAATAACACTCAACTTGGTGCAATGCTGTTCAAATAACCGTTTACATGATGTCAGAGGTTGTAGCGGCGGATATGATGAGCTGAAATAAGGCAGAGGTGGGCGGGCACCTCCAAATTGGACATGCCAAACAACCTCTGATTCGCTTGGAAAGTCAGATGTTCGTCACTCTGTTTCACTTTCAAATGTTAGTTCAAGTGATGTTGGCGATGATCGGATGCATGGGGTGTTTGTGCTTAGGAAATGGGGACACACTGCGGGGAGTGTTTACATGTCGCCAAGTTGCTTGGCAACCCCTCATTGTTGCCCAGCGCGAGGCGACTTGAATCAAAAATGCCAAATGAGCTACGGAAGAACACAAGCGTGCAAAAAGGAGAAAACATTTTACAGGTGTTTTTGAGATGTATGAGTGGTGTTGAACAAAAAGAGGGAATCATTCATGCCTGCTGCTTTGCACATTTCCCATCTGCAAGCATTAGTCTCAATTGTAGACCTTCTATTTATAGCTGACCCAGCACGCCCACTGGCTGACATTATACACATTAGTACTTATTATTATTATGATGGCAAATATGGTGGCATTATGGGACAGTTGTCAATATTATGCCAGTTTCATTTGGGGAAAAATATTACTTACTTAAAAAGTCTCAAGAAGCCATGTTGGGGGGGATTCTGAGCAAGAGTTGCACTTCTAAAATGGTAAATGGACTGCTTTTTATATAGTGCTTTAACTACACCATATGGTGCGCAAAGAGTTTTACAATGCTTCACATTCACACACCAGTGGCCGAGTACTACCATGCAGGTTACTGTCAGCTACATTGGGAGCAAAGCGGGGTTCAGTGTCTTGCTCAAGACACTGAACCCCGCTTCAACATGGTCACAAGGGGTAAGGATCGAACCCACAACCTCATAGATGGGAGACGACCACTCAACCACTGAGCCATGCCGCACCTTCTGGTGTTGTAGTAACTACATTATATTTTACGACGAGAAACGGTGAACCCGGGAGAAACATCTCCATTTTTACCTGCTACTTGCTCCTCACTACCCTTTAGTGACTTAGAGGAGAGGTTCTGCGCCATGAAAGCACAGTATATATACTCACCTGTTTTCTGAAGCTGAGCCGTGATTGGTCGTTACCTGGACACTAAAAAATTGGACGTCATGTTTCAAAAGTCCACCCCGAGATGCATACACTGAGTGGATTTTTCTGCCTAACTCATATTCAGCAAGGCTCAGTGGTAGAGTAGTCATCTCCCAGCCAGGAGGTTGTAATTTGATCCTCAGCCCTTGTGACCATGTCAAAGTGTCCTTGAGCAAGACACTGAACCCCAATTTGCTCCCAGTGGACATGGCAGCACCGTGTAAAGCACTTGGGCAACCATATGGTGAAGCTAAAGTGCTATTAAAAACTTTCCATTAACCATTTAACGCCCTATTAATTAGAATACCATGTTGAAACTATTGGTGATGCATAAAACATTATTATTGTAAAGCACAATTTGGACTTGACGTCCCCTTTAAAATAAGTGAATGATTTGATTTCTTTGATCAGATCAGTACTATGAACTAGCTGGGCGATATGGCCAAAAAACAAAAACTCGATTTTTGCAGTCATTCAGGATGATTACGATTTTAATCGATTTTAACCTAATAAATCCAATAAAGGTTTATTTAAAGGTTTCATTTATTCAAAAATAATTCCTGTGTAAAATTTTCAGAGACCAGTAACATATACTGATTTTAGAAGCAGTTTTAACATACACTTAACATTCGTAGTTTGTGCTTAAATACCACAATTAAGTAGTTGGTAGCTATTGTAAACGTGTCTTGTAAACCACCCACCCAGCATTCTGCCACTTGTGCAAAATTGCAACACATAAAAGCATTTGGATGTAACACAATATAAGAACAACAGCTTTTAATCATCCAGAAGACAAAACTCGATTTCATGATTTAGCAAATTTTCAACGATTCGATGTATGACGTATTGAATTAATTAGATTTATTGTCCAGCCCTACTACTGCCCGAAGCCAGCTGGCATAGGCTCCAGCACCCCACGGGACGCTTGTGAGGAGACAGCGGTTCAGAAAATGGATGGAAGGATTAATTTCACTCTTTTTTGTTGTATCTTTTTATTTACAAATATTTCAAGATATACCACTACAAAGGGAGATCCAATCCAAAGTTTAATAAATCAAACACTGGTGGCATTTTAATAGTCTTTTTTCTTTTCTTTTTTTTTTTTTTTTTCGTGCTGATTAGGGTGTACTTGGCTCAAAAAATATTTCCCAGGGGGTACATCGCTGAACAAAGGTCGAGAACCACTGTCCTAGACAGATGTATGAAGCTACATTGTGAAAGCCGAATGAATTTTTCATCACAGGGTATGAGTATAGGCTATACTCAGACATAAAAAAAAATGTACTTCTAAGAGTTTGACCACACAATATATTTTACTTGTGTAGATGTGTGAAGAAGAAATGCTATGCTTACTGTGTTAAATTGGGCTACACTACAGTCGTCCCATCCATACATTAGGTTGACCATATTTTCATGTAAGCTTGATTGACTGTATGGGAGAATTTCCGCGAGCACATTGCTTCTATGCAGTCAAATGCGGCCCTGTCTGAAGACCGGCAGGCATGATGAGAACCCGAAAGAGTCAACTGAAAAATGATAAACATCTTGCTGCTTTCACTTGAAGAAACTACCACCTATGGTCGTTCGACTGGGAGGCAGCACCGAGTGGCTTATGCCACAATTTGTGAATGTATTGTGCATGCTTGGGCTAACTGTTTGCTTGCACTGTTGCTCAAGGGCATTTTTTATTTTATTTTTTTTAATGATTTGAGATATTATGTTCAAGCAGTTACTCAGTATTTGAGTATTCTTTTCAGCGAATACTTTTTTTAAAAAATTGTACTTGAGTGATTTTTTTTTATGACTACTTATTATATATACTAGGGGTGTTCAAAAAAAATCGATTCGGCGATATATCGCGATACTACATCGCGCGATTCTCGAATCGATTCAATTAAAAAAAAATCGATTTTTTTTTTTTTTAACAAGAGCTCAGAATTGTTCATTCGGTAGTTACCGATTCAACGTCTTATCATTGCCTTTTTTTTGTGTGTGTGTGTGTGTGTGAATCGATTTTTAAACTTCCATTTTTAATGGAAAAATATTCAACAAAACGTCTGACTTCGGGTTAGGATTCACACCTTGAGCATGGAAGAATGTTATATGAACGGAACATTAAGCCTTAATATTTTATTTTAATGCTGTTCAAACATGAAACAGATTACAACCTCTATAAGACTGAAATTTCAGATAAATAAATAATACATTTTCATATAAATCTTACACTCTACAAGCTTACTGATTAGTATTTTCTAAATTTGAATGGAAAAAAATCGCAACAATCGACTTATAAATTCGTATCGGGATTAATCGGTATCGAATCGAATCGTGACCTGTGAATCGTGATACGAATCGAATCGTCAGGTACTAGGCAATTCACACCCCTAATATATACTATACTATACTACTTTTATTACTTTTACTTGAGTAATATTATTTTGAAGTCACGGGGCTACTCTACCCACCTCTGATTATAGTTGACACAAGGCCAACTAGTGCAGTCAGATGCAGAGTAGACGCCAAGCCATACCTGAAGTTTATTTGCAACAAAAATCACCTCTGAAAAACAAGGGATAAAGGGCACTAGCAGAGAGACAACAAAAGGCACTCCAATAAAGGAGGTAAAAAGGGGAACCAAAAGACACACGGAGCAAAAGGTCAGGAGAGCACGTGCTGTGGCAATACTTTTGTGGACACAAAGATGACCCTAATCCTCAGCACAAGACGGGAGACGCAGACTATTTAACGCAGGGCAACGACATCCAGGTGCACACAATCAGGGCTCAAGGGCGGAAACTGACAACACAAGAGGAAGGGCAAGTCATCTGAAATGAGAGGAGAGTCAGACTTCAAAAAATAAAACAGGAATTGACGACTACTAACGAAAACCAACACAGACAAATCACACTACGGTGTAACAATAGCATAGCAAAGTTTGATTATTGACCATGAAACATTAATTTATAATTAAACTTAGAATGAATGAATTCTATTTTATAATGAATACAATAAATGTGTAGAAATTCCATGTTTGACAACATATTCAAAACCACATGTATCCTTGTGTATTGCAGTGTCCTTATTGCAACTCCCTGTAAATATCACCCCAGTAGACAAATATTATCTCCCCATGTGTCCATTTGAATTCCAGGGCACATGTTGACTATATAGAAGATATCTATGAAAGGCACAGCTCGTCGGTCTAGGTGAGTGTGCGTGTGTGTGTGTGTGTGCTTTAGAGTTCGCAAAGCCTTGGCAGTTGTAATAACTTGAAGGGAAGCACTTATGTCTATTTCAGTGGCCAAAGGGGAAATAAAAGCGAATCCATGCATTCGGCCTATTGAATTGAATTGTAGTTGGACTGCTTTATACAGTAGCTGCAGTGCGGCAGTGGAAACCAACACAGTCTCTTTTCACCTTTTTACCAACCATATGTTGTATGTTTACACAGTCTCTACCCTTCCTTGTATATTTGCACTTGGCGTCCGTGTTTGTTTGTGGCGTGTCTGCTGCTTCCCAAAGACAAGATGGAGCTTGTGGAGTTTTGAGAGAGATCACTGACATTGTCAGGGAGGCCTGGCAGCGTCTGGTGTAAAGTGGGGGACGTAATGACACGCTATGTCGGCTACGCTAACGAGCCTTATGCTCAGAAGGGCACAGCCGACAGGTGTTGCTGGTGCGGCCTGTCATCAATACGCACCAGACCCCTTTGTCGTCGCTGAACACCATCCTGCTATCAGGTGAGAGCAGACTTGAACCTTCTTGTCAAGAAGCACGGCTTAGCAAGTCACTGCAGGGGCTTCATAGTTATAAGCTTCTACCGGTTTGCTGTCATGCGTGTAAGGTACCGATGCTGGATAGGGGATTTACCGTTTGATTTGCCAATTTGCCGTAGCATCCGAAGGACTGCAATGTCGTCAACTGCCAACAGAGTGGAACGTTTAATACCTCAATTTCACTGCAAGCACTGAAACACATCAAGACAAACAACCATAGAAAATTGATGTGACATCATATGATAATTGCAATCAGTAGCCTCACATCTCTGACCGAGTGGCAGTGTCTAACTCCTCTCAAGCTACCTTACAGCCAAATTGCTACATCAGCAAATCTTCAACCCTCCCCATGTCATTATCTCACATGAGAAAACGGGGTCAGGAAAAAGAAACATGGGAAAAGACTTTTTCAATGGCCAGTATGAAATGGTCTTGAGCTTGATCATTTCTTTTCACGCAATTCCAAAAAAATCCAAGTGGACCAAAATACCTCACACTTAACGCTGCATATATCTGCACTTCTCTCCAACCAGGCTTCGACTCTTGCTGTTTTTTTTTCTTTCTTTTTTTTTGCTGCATCAGTCAGAAGGTATCTGACCAGATGAATCAACCCACCTTTATTACGGCGATAAAATCACACGCACGTAAATCCTCCATCTGATCAAGCAGCCGCCTGGACAGATGGCGGATAACTGCCGATAAAAAAGATGTTTTGATTCTGGAGCTTTATCTTAATCTCCTGCTCTGCTTAGGTTCATCTTTAGACATCTTCTTGATGTTTAAAAGACATGGACACTTTTTCTCAATCGCCCATTCTTGTCATACCTCGCATGCTGCAGCATTTACGTCAAGCTTTGGATGCTTTCATCATGATGGAACACACACACGCACGCACACACAAAGGCAGTGAAATGACATTAAAGAGGACACTGGATGCATTTGTGGGAGCTCAGCTTTTCTTCTTTGAGCCAGCCAGACAGACTGCGGGGGCGAGTGATGATTTGTTTTGGTCGAAAAGGCCACATTGATGCTCCCGCTCAAAAGCTGAAAGTTAGTCAAGCTTGAGCTGTAAACAGAAGCCCCGAGCCAGCAAAGTGATGATGCCACATTAAAGCAAACTGACCTTTCGGGGCTCATTCTTTACCCACAAAATGGACGCCTTCCTTCAAATCGAAAATATATGGCAGTTAGCGGGCGTCTTCACACAGTAGACTCGTCAATACACCTGAATCCAAATACAGTGTTTCTTTGCCTTGGGAAAGTACGCTGAGCTTAATGCTAAGAAAGATGCAAAATACTTTTGGCATGCTAACGTTTAGCATCAACATTTGTGGTTTTTGAAGCAACATGAACACAAATGGTGGAGCAACTTATGCAGATGGATAATATAACCCTCCTATTTATCCTCTACCAAAAATGGCTAATATTACGGCAGGAGAATTGGCCCGATTTCAGCCCCGAATTTCCCCTCCCGACAATCGTAAGGACGCGCCGAGACGCAAGCGATAATCTTCACAGATAATCCTGCCGTGTGTCTTGTCACCACACACGGCGCCTCCCGATATCGGCGCTCGGAAGGACCCCCGACTTGAAATCGGGCATATCCAACATGTTGGATTTTTTGGCCCGACTTCGCTCTGCGTAGCTGATTGACGGTGACGTGCAGCCAATCAGCAAGCGAGCCAGCGAGGAAGCCGGTTGGGAATCCAAAATCAAAACAGTCATGACGCAGCAGAAAGTCCGTGCTGGCGCTATTACACTCTTTTTATTTTATATTTTTTAAATTAATTATTATTCTTCTTCTTATTATTATTATTTATACACGCACACACATTCTCCACAAATAAATGTGGTCTCCGGGTGGGATGCCAACGCGCGCCGCCAGCCCCGAGGCGAGGGCAAGCGATGTCTCGCCAGTGCCCATTTACACTCCTTTATTAAACAAGACCTTTTCTTTTTATGCCGCTTTTTCGGCTGAAAACCAGGATCCACTCATGTTGACGACTCGGAAGCCACGTTTAATCTCGAGAGGTTTGGTGAGACTTCCTGTCACATTCTTGAATGAACTCGGCTCGTGTGAAGTGTGTTGATTGTGCAGTGTGGCCGCACATCACGCACGGTACGTTCAAAACTGGAACTCCTGTGATTTTTTTCTCTTCACGTGTGGTGTCTGTCAAAGATTGGAAATCGGCCGACAATTCTAAAATCTTGCCGTGTGAACCAGGCTTTAGTGAGTCACTTAGTACTATTCTTATTTGTTTGTCTGCATGACTACATTAAAGTGTCTCCCTTTGCCAAAGCAGACACACTAAGAGCAGTAGTTAATTGGATTTCAAATAAAGATGCACAAACTGTTTAATTTTTTGATGTTCTATTTAGGGTGTCACAAATGTGAGTACACCTCATCTTGATGCAGATATTTCATTAAATGTTTTCATGGGACAACACTGAAGAAATGACACTTTGACAGAATGAAAATGAGTTGCTGTACAGCTTGTATAACAGTGTAAATTTATTGTCCCTGTAAAATCCGTCAAAATACAGACATTAATCGCTAAACCCCTGGCAACAGAAGTGAATACATCACTGGATAAAAATGTCCAAATTGAGCACAGTTTGTTATTTTCCAAAGGAACCCATACGACCTTACAGAAACAAATGTTGTCATGGGATCCGGACACCAGTGAATGTTTATAATCCAAATATAGTTGATCTTCAGTTCCAGGAGCTCTTTCTTTAACAAGTCTATTTCTCGTTTTAATTGCTGCTCACTCCTCAATGTCATTATTTCTACTGATGACACACCACACACATCATTGACAAATGAAACAGCTGTGTATGTGGCAGAGTTACGACGACTGCCTGAAATTTCCACTTTATGCTCTTTTAAGTGGGATGAAATTCAAATCAAATATGAACACTCCCCCAGCCCACAATGCACACAGCATATTTGGAGTGACCAATTAGTTCTCAGTGAGGGCCAAATATAAGTCAGCATTGCCAAATAGCGGGCCAAAATGTCTGGGAGTTTTATTTCCCCCCCGTTGGACCGGTAAATATTTTTATGTTTATTATTGTTGCTGATGATGGTTGTTCGTCTCTGTGTGCCCTGCGATTGGTTGGCAACCAGTCCAGGGTGTCCCCCGCCTACTGCCCAGAGCCAGCTGAGATAGGCGCCAGCAGCCCCCGCGACCCTTGTGAGGAATAAGCGGTCAAGAAAATGGATGGATGGATATTGTTGCTGATATTATTAGAAGTATTATTATGAGTAGGTATGGTTTGTTGTTGCGTCATAGACAAAGAAAAAAAATGCACAGTTGAAAGAAAACAAGTCCAGTATCAATTTACTTTTGAATGACCCATGTGAATATCTTCAACCTCCTAAAATAAGGACCTAATTGTTTTCCAGAATACATGAAAAACTGAACCAAATCTTGATTATATGTATTAATAAGTTCATTTCAGGGGTAGAATTGAATGATCTGTTTAACTAAGGATGTAGCTGATTTTAGCAGAGGAGGCCAGCATCTCAAGGAGATGTTTAAGGCACTCAGCACGCTTGCCTTGTCGGAGCAGGGTCGATGGCTGGTGGAGGTTCTCATGCTTGCGAGATCCACCACACCAGCATCTACTCGAATTCAAACAGAATTTGAGTCTCCCACTGGTCGCTGAATCAGTGGAGGCTGGTGTCTGTGGATCTCACTCTGCTTCATCGATCCTTCCTTCCTATATAAATGAAGTGCCATTCCTTCCTTTCTTTAGTTTTTCCTCTGATCTCTCGAGATCTCCCTAATCATTTGGAATCTAGAGGTTTCTGGGGTTGGTGAAAGATTTTTGTTTTGTAACCCTGTGGGTGCCAGGTGGTGTCTGGTTGGTGCTGGATCTCATTTTGCTTCATCATTCTTTCCTTTGATCCTTCCTCTGGTCTCCTGACAACTTCATGTCTCTGGCAGCACTCTGAAGTATCCAGTTAAGGTGAAGTGTATGGAATTTTATTAAGTTTCAGGTGAATTAAAGACCACAAACTCACACCATGCACGCACACACATCCTTGTACATATATCTTTGTGAGGGCATCCATTGACATAATGCATTTCCTAAACCCTTACCCTAAACTTAACCATCGCAATTGATTGCCTAACCCTTACCCTAACCCCAACCATAACCCAATTCAAAACTAAACTCTAAAAGTCTTGACCCTCAAAAAGAGGTCTTAACTCATTCACTGCCATTGACGGAAAAAGACGTCAAATGATGCATTTTTGGGCTGGCAGTGAATGTGTTAAGAAGTGAGGACCGGCCAAAATGTCCTCAATTCACAAAAATGTTCTCATTCTGTTGGATAAAGAACACAACACAAGAACACTCACACACACATGAAAAAATAGAGAGCAATGATAATGACATGTTGAATCGGTAGGATTGCCGGATGAACAATACAACTCTTAAAAAAAATAAAACTAAAAAAAATAATAATAATAACAATAACAATAATAATAATTATATATATATATATATATATATCCTCACTCGCGGGTGAAATGTTAATAATTAAACTAGTTTCTAAGGTGCAGTGAAACCATCCTGATAATCATTATAATGTCCTGCATCAGCTCTTTTCCGTATTGATAATAATTCCCATGCTAATTTTGCAGGAAATGTCTTTTCTGATTGTTTCACTCTGTCAGGATGGATGATGGAGAGTGGTTGATGTTTGGGTATATAATAGTTTATCAATTAAGGATTTTGTCAATCATGTGACAAAATGGATTCCAAATGTCCCACGTTGCTTTTCCTTCAATTTAGATTTGTGTCTGCTTTTTATTTTTATTTTGTTTACACCCTTCCACGATGCTCTTTGATCCCATCACGTATTGGATTGGAGTCCCGTCTTGCCGGCTGCAAGATTACAGGGAGGATAAGAGGGCGAAACAATGATTGTTGTTGCTGCCAGTCACACGAAATGAAAAGCAACTCACCTTAGAGGCTTGTTATTATAGCTCAGGATGTGTGTTACATTTACTGGCTGTTATTATCAGCTTCATTTGATTCATTGTGGTCGGGTTCATTAAATTGTGTGAACATTTTCTCTGCAAGTCTCAAATCTCAACTTTAAAGTCCTAAGTTAATTTGGCAAAAGTCAAGCAAGTCAAGTCGAGTCCCCACTAAATTTCAAGCAAGTCATAGCTTGGGTTAAGCGAGTCCATAAGTCATACAATCATGTTCAGTCACAAAAATTATTTTGCACATTAGCCCCTTTGCCTTCAATAGATGTACTTGCATTGGTTATCTGTACATAGTTTATTTTTTTATTTTATTATTATTTTTTTTTTAAAGTTTCACCAATTCAAGTCCCAAGTGCTCAAATTGGTGACTTAAATCTGACTCAAGTCAAGTCATCTGACTTGAATCTCCCACCTCTTCTAGTTTAGGAATTACATCACTGTAACTGGACACTGACTGTTCCCTCTTGACGTACACTGCCATTTTTCCATCCTATTTTTGACACGTCACTTGCTGTTGTCTTGATTTGAATATGGTGACGTGTGACATTTGGACTCAGAAGACATCTTCATCTGAAACACCATGGGTAGGGCAGAAGACATCGGAAAGGATCATGTCCTCTTCTGGAAGAGTGTGCCTCTGGGATGCCTTCTAGAACCACTTTTATTATTTTTTATTTCATTAGCTACGACAGCAGTGTTTCTCCACTATTTAACAGAATACACAGTGCACACTTTTCAGTTTAATAGCATAGTATTTAATATATAATATAATAACAATATATTTGCCATTCGTGGCATGACTTGGTCCCGATCCTCCCTAATTTATGTCCTTTAACTCTTTGACTGCCAGCCATTTTTTGGAAAAGGTAACCCCTATACTGCCAGCTGATTTACAGAATTTTACCGATCTTTCAGGCTCCACAGAAAATGTTGTGTTAGGACTATGGAAACGCGGATACTACCAAATGAAAGATTGAAGTCTCATCTTTCATCTAAAAAAAAAAGTTTGTTTCTACCTTATTCGGATCTTCAGTAATCAACAATAGAAAACACCTTCGCTTCACCCAAATCCTCTATTTTCTTCCAAAATACGGAGAAATCAAGCTTTTTGTGAAACGATGTTATTTCATGCACTCTCGTGAATTTGGCACTTTTTTTTTTTGCATGAGTGATTCTACAAACACCTAAACTTCTATAAAACACTACCCCAACAATAAAAAAAGTGTTTTTTGATTGCAAAATAACAGTTTATTTACATGCAACAGTAGCAATCCGAACAAACAATTTGGAAAACTCTTTGCAAACTATTTACACGTGCGCAACTGCGCATGTGTGGTGTGTGTGTACGTGTTACTATTTACAATTGTCTGGATGTTTCAACGACACAATTTTTCTTTTTGTGTGATATATTGTGGCGTAATCCCGTGCGTGCTAGGGGGATGCAGCAGGATTTGCATAACAGTTTTTGTCAGTCTGCTTCTGCATGGACTGATTTGCGTAGAGGTTGGTATGATGAACGATGTGCTGGAGAAGTTCATCCGTGATGAAGAGCTCCAGGATGTCAGCTGGCAGGTGGGAATTCAGCTCTGCTGCAGCATCCCTTGGTCCTGGTTTTGCAGCAAAGGGGAAGATGGTTGGCTGCCAGCCGAATTCATCAACTTCAAGCCAGCCAGAATCTTTGGGATCTGCAAATATACATTTCAATATCATATATTATTTTAGAGCACTGTGATGCAATGTGTGTGTGTGTATGCATATGTTTACCTTTTTTTTCTTGGGTGTATTGGTTGATGCACATTCTGTAAATTATAGAAGACGTTTACCATCAAATATTTTATTAGTGCTGTGGAGAATCTTTTTTTCTTTTTCTTTTTACCTTTGTTGTGCTCACTGTGAGAAGGGTCACTTTGAGTAGGAGCTGAAAGAAACATATACAATTACAATACTATCGAAAGACTTTCCTTTTATTGTTGCGGTGTATTGAAAACGTTTTGTTTTTTTTACCTTTCTTTGTCGTAGAACCAGCTTTCGGACATTGCTGTGAGCACGATCTATAAAATATACATTCACGTTTGTATAGGTAATAGATGTTTTAGTGTATATCAGCACATTTACACAGCAAGTGTAGTATCCGCGTTTCCATATTCCTAACACAACATTTTCTGTGGAGCTTGAAAGATCGGTAAAATTCTGTAAATCAGCTGGCAGTATGGGGGTTACCTTTTCCGAAAATGGCTGGCAGTCAAACAGTTAAACTTCCATTTTTAATGGAAAAATATTCAACAAAACGTCTGACTTCGGGTTAGGATTCACACCTTGAGCATGGAAGAATGTTATATGAACGGAACATTAAGCCTTAATATTTTATTTTAATGCTGTTCAAACATGAAACAGATTACAACCTCTATAAGACTGAAATTTCAGATAAATAAATAATACATTTTCATATAAATCTTACACTCTACAAGCTTACTGATTAGTATTTTCTAAATTTGAATGAAAAAAAATCGCAACAATCGACTTATAAATTTGTATCGGGATTAATCGGTATCGAATCGAATCGTGACCTGTGAATCGTGATACGAATCGAATCGTCAGGTACTAGGCAATTCACACTCCTAATAACTATGATGTACTGTGACTTACGTTTGACACCTCAAGCTTTGATAAAAAACAGAATTGTCATGTTTTTCTTTTTGGAAAACTATCCTTGTGTTATTTTTTGCCTCACAATCTGTCTTCAAAAGGAGTTCTTTGTTGAAACATGCTTTTAAGAAACTGTTGACGGAGTAGACATGAAATGAGGCAGCTTTGAGTTCCGGATTTAAAAAAAATAAATAAAAAAAATTAAAAAAAGGAAATCCGGCATCTTCAAATTGTCGAGGTCCTGCTCAGTCAAAGCTCCACCACAGTGAGGACTTTTGCCACACACTCTTCTCCAGCTTTAATTGCTTTTTTTGCGGCCGCAGCAGCCGGATAATTTCCCTCTCCCGTCGGCCACATGCGGTTTTCACCCCTTTGGTGGACGTTTGACAGAGTCTGCGTGTTGCGACGCGACTCCGGCAGAAAGGTCAACGACGTGTTTGTAGTCCATGAATTTCACCGGTGACGCCTCGTTGCGGCACACGCGTGACAAGAGAGCGGAAATGGACGAGTCCTCCGGGGTGCATCACGACGAAATCGTTCACAAGCAAGCAACATCACAAACACCTTTCCGGTAAAATCAGACATTTTTCGTCCTGTCGCTTCACAATTTTCCACATACACAGGTGTGATGTCAAGTAAGGGCATTCACACAGATTCCATCAAAGTTCATTGAAAACTCTCATCCATTTCACACTGCCAGTAAAAAGTCGGAATTGAATTCTCCAATTTTTTCAGTGTTATATTGTGTTATATCATAAATATAGTATGAGCTTCTTAACAATGCTAATGCTCAAGGATATCTGACAATGACTAATTTCTGGTTCAATGAAGACCCGATATCAATTTTGACCCTACCAGACAAAAAACACCATTTTCTCCTTTGTACTTTTTGAATATTTTTGATGGATTACGCGGACGACAGACTTCAAATCCACAAAGACAGGAGGACCTCGACGCACATGTAGAGGCATTGACAGTGGACCTCACATTTTTGTTTTTCCCCTCGAGAGAAAGGTACGTCGCCAGGTCCTCCAACCTCAAACCTGTGCCGTGCTCTGCTGGTTCCAACCCCTTCCTCCCCCCGTGCAGCCAGGCTGTCGCCCTCAATGTATGTGACGTTAATGTGATCCAGCAGGGCCGCCAACACGGGAGGACGACGGGGAGATAAGTTGTCGCGCCGCGCTTCTAAGAAGGAGATATTGCGGCATTTCCGAAACCCAGGTGGACGGACCACTTATGACAGCAGGGGTCAGATGATATTCATTATTTGACTTTTCATACAAAACTAAAGTACCAATGAGTCTGTTCTTTGACAACTGGCTCCAACCCGGCGCAAAACCTGCAGAAATTAAATCGTGTTTTTCATGGCAAATCCTCAAAATGATCATCCAATTGCTCTCCATACTCTGCCCATATCAGATGCCGTAGGCAGAAAAACTTTAGCCATTTAGAAGAGTCACCCGTCTGTCTTGTATAGCTAATTCTGGTTGCAGATGTTTTGAACAAATTCGCTCATACAGGTGGAGTTACGGCTGGGTTTAAAAACAAAATGAATTGATATCAAATCAAATTTCTTTTTACATGAATCAATTATTTTAATCTCCTTTTCCCATGAATTTGTAAGAAAATTGAATTTTCAAGGCCAGTTTTTTTTTTACATAAATCATTTACATAAATTTAAAAGTATTTACTTACATTTATGAAAGAACTGACTTATGATAGTTCAGAATCTTTTAGTTTATATTTACAATTATTGAATTAGAATTCTGAAAATATTTTCATCTCATCCTTGCTGATGTCAATGTTTAACACTTAAGTAACTCAATAATTTAACCAGTTACTTCCTCCGCAAAATTTTATTTGAAATTTAATGTTTGTGGCGTTTTTAACACATCCTTAGTACAGTATTTAAGATTTGATGTTCCATAATTATTCAATATCGGATTGAAATGAAGTGAAACGAATGGTAAAAAATCAAATCGAACTGTGACTCAAAATCAAATTGATTGAGGAAATTAGAATCGATACCCAGCCTTTATGGAGTCTGTCAAAAATACAAGCCCTGGAAATGGCCCCTAAAATAATTGCATCTGACTGAAAAGGCTGATTACCTCTTTCATTTCATTTGTGTGGCCTTAAACTTTTTAATGTATCCTGTCATTATTGACATATCAGCCAAATTTTGTATCTATCATTGAAACTGACACGAGGGCTACCACATAATTCATCCATCCAGCCATCTTCTTGACCGCTTAATCCTCACAAGGGTCACGGGGGGTGCTGGCGCCTGTCTCAGCTGGCTCTGGGCAGTAGGCGGGGGACACCCTGGACTGGTTGCCAGCCAATCGCAGACCACATAATTCAAAACTTAAAAAAAAAAAAAAAAAAAAAGGGTCAAGGGTAAAAAAAACCCATTTAAAGCCGTATTCCAACATGTGGCTTAGTTGCATTCTAACTCATTATTAATTAACTCATTTATTTTCTTCTCAGCACGTGCTTAATGATGAAAAGTAATAATGTTCTGTGCTTGTATCCTGCAGTTTGTTCTTATGGTTGTGCGTCAGTTAGCCACATTAGCCAGCCAGCATTGGCCACAAGCCGTTTACTGCACTTATTTATATGCACACATAGGGGCACGCCGTTGGCTATTTGCATGCTGTACGGTCACCTAACATTGTAACCATTGTTGCTCATTGCTAAGGTAATTTGGGAGGGTGTGGAATTTATGTTAAATGGCATCTGGGCTTTTCATAATGTCACTACATATTGTTTTTATGTATTTATTTTATTTTATTTTTTTACGGCCAATAGATGGTGTCATTATACTGTTTTCTTAAGATCCTCCATGTTGAGTGAATGCCAGTATTTTAGGGCAGCATATTTGTCGTGAGAGTTTGGAAAATTTACGTACATCTGTAGGCAAGGCAGTGAAGGGCATCAGACCAACCTTTTTAGCCCCAATTTTCTAAAAACTGGCCAATTCAAACCAAAATGGCTGACTCTGTGTTCACTTTTCTGTGCATTCTGTCATGGTAGAAGAGTTCAGTGGTGGGATGCATGGAAGCAAAGCTCCTGTAAAAGTTAAAAAAAAAATAAAAAATCACCCATCAATGCAAAATGTCTATCATACTGAAAGGGGACACACAATAATGTCTCAAGGACCATCGCTGAAATTAAACAGTAAGTCAGCCATTTTGGTTTGAAGCGAACAAACACACAGTGATCGTGGCACCCACTGGAGCAGTGGGCTGCTGAAACACCCGAGGAGCAGTTTGGGGTATTGGTGCCTTGCTCAAGGGCATGACAGCTGTGTGTCTTGAACAGGGTCCTCCTGATGGCGGGTGACGATCTGAGCCTCTTTGCCCACGAACCAGTCTCACTGATCGACATGAAATTGGGTGAACATGCCCATTATAACAGGACTCACAAAAAAGTCAGATTTTATGCATTTTTAGACACTAGTTTCTAATGCATAAACGTCATCAGCATACACCTCCGTGTCCAGCCTGTGTCTGAGCATTGTTTCCCTATCATGTTGACATTTTACCGCACTTATCTGCTTGTTCTCACAGCGCAGTCATTTACACTACGCAAACCCAATGAGGCTTTTAGCGTCGGGTGTGTCATGTAAAATGTATGAATGTTCGCCATTACAGTAATAACACTGGAAAGGAGCCACTGCTCCCCATCGTGTCCACATTTTGCCGGCATAAAGGTTCCGTTGTGGGGTGCCGATGACATTTTGCGATCATTTGGATGAGAACAGACCACCTGGAGCAAATTGGAAATGTAGATCTAAAAACACATTCTAAACTAAAAACTCCATTTAATATGAGCTAACATGATCAAAACAAAACAAAAGAAGAAACATGAGTAAATCTGCCATGAATTGTTAGATTCTGGGGACTGATGGTGTTTTTATTAAAAATGCTTTTATTTGACCTTTTTATTGAGTGAAACGTAAATCAAGTAAAATGTTGCACACTCCCTTGAACAGGCTTTCCACTGTTAAACCCCTGACAAAAAGTCAATTTGAAGACGTTACGTTTGACCCTGCTAATATGTTCAAACCATCCATCCATTTTCTTGACCACTTATTCCTTACAAGGGTCGCGGGGGGTGCTGGCGCCTATCTCAGCGGGCTCTGGGCAGTAGGTGGGGGACACCGTGGACTGGTTGCCAGCCAATCGCAGGGCACACAGAGACGAACAACCATCCACACACACAAGCACACCTATGGACAATTCGGAGCGCCCAATTAACCTGCCATGCATGTCTTTGGAATGTGGGAGGAGACCGGAGTACCCGGAGAAGACCCATGCGGGCACGGGGAGAACATGCAAACTCCACCCAGGAAGGACGGAGCCTGGACTCGAACCGGAGTCCTCAGCACTGGGAGGCGGACGTGCTAACCACTCTCCACCGTGCCGCCCTGTTCAAACCATATGTCAAATAATTGAACAATTGACTACCACAACACATCGTGACAGAGGTGCGCCCCCTTTCGCCTTCACTCACTTAAAAAACTCAAATTGAACTTTCATCATGCTAACATGATCAAAATATGACAATAATTCACAAATGAGCAAGTGCAACACACCACGACAGAGGTGGCAGCACCTCCTTAAAAAGTAATTTAAAAGTATCATGTTTAATCATTCTAACATGATCAAAACACATGACAAACTCATTTAAAATTTTTGTGGCAGATGCTACTGCGGGGAATCCTGATGTAGATTTTCAATAGGCACAATTGAGGCTGCCGTCATAGCTTGTTAACTTGTAAATAAATGCTGAGCACACGGTAATTGTATTTTTTTGTCTTACACCTCTGCCTCAAAAGACAATCTCAGAATACAAAGTGACCTACTTTGTTTGCTTTTTGCAAAAAGCAGCTCCTGTTTCACATTAGCATTCGCATCTTGGGTTGCAAACACGCCCTTGAAATGCCAACCGTGGGTGTCCTGACATCTTTTTCCCCACACTGTGCTGGTTCAGTCTGTCAAATATACGGTGACGGCACGGGGTAACCAAGATTTTTATTTTTTATTTTTAAATCAACAAGACTTCCCAAAACTCACCGAGTAAAGCCTCCTGCAGGTAGGACACCGACTGACATGAAATCATGTGGACATGTCTATCAAGACAGGACGCACAAAACTGTCTCAAGGACTCATGCTTAAAGTGGAATAGAAAGTTGTCCTTTTTGCTTTGGAGCAGCTGTACTCACGTTAAGACAGGATTCTCACATTTGTACTTTTGACACACGGGAGATATTAGTTAAGTGAGGAGAAGTGTAACTGCAAAGAAAAGTGGGAGGATTTACTTCCAACCAGCAAACATGGTAGTAATGATGTTTTTTAAAAATGCTAATATACCAGCTGTCTAAAATGTTTGTGTTTCATCCCTACTTGTAGAATGTCGGCTGTCTACTCTAAATTTTCTTCCTAAACTAAGCAGAATGTGACACTTATTCTGTCGGATTACATCCAAAACTCTTCCAAACAAACACAAAACGCAGCCCTCCATTAAAAGCTTTCTTTTTTGCGGCCCAATGTGTGGCCTGATGCGTCCAAAAGCAGGCTTAGAAAAAGACAAATAGTTACATAAGGAGCGAGGCAGAACCAATCACATTATGGGGATTATGGCATTAAGCCGGCAAAGCGGAGAACAAATAAAGCCCGTAGTAGTGTCATGTAGAATTCTGGATTTTTGGTGGTTTCCCGAAATATGGAGCCCGGTCTATGATGCAATACTCTTCATGATAAATTCATTACCTGCTTAATGAGTCAACTAGACAGTCTCACATAAACTGATTCTCCATCGATTGGACTGTTGAAATGTTTTGTTTTGTTTTTTGTTTTTTTTGTTTTTTTTTAAGGGGAAAAGATGGTGGCCGTAAAAGGACAAAGACATTGTTTGCATTATAAAATGTACTTTTTTCCCCCCCACCCACGTAGAATAATTTGACATAAATTGCACTTACTGTATGTTAAATGTATTATTTTAGTCGAGCACACAAGGGAAAGGATGGTGGTCCTAAAGGGACAAATGAATCACACTGACTTGGTTAAGTAGCGTTAGTCGTGAGTAACTTGTTATTTTGACTTCTCGACTTTTACATGAATGTATACAGGCAAAAACATTATATGGCAAGTTTATTTGTATAGCACATTTCATACACAAGGCAACTCAATGTGCTTTACATAAGGAAAGACAACACATAAGCATCAACAAACAGTAGTTAACATTTAGAGGAAGAGTAAATAAAAGGTTACAAAATGTACAAAGAGAACATGCAATGACAATATTAAAAGATTATTCAGCACAACTTTAAAACATATAGCATAAGGAAGTTTAAAATAATAATAACAATAATAATTAAAAAGGAAGCCAAAAAAACTTAATTAAAGCTGTTTAAAAGTCCCTAATCAAAGGTATCTGAAAAAAGCAAAGTTTTTAACCTGGATTTCAAAGCATTTACACTCGGGGCTGACTTCACTTCTGTTGGCAGCCTATTCCATCTGTGTGCAGCATAATAGCTAAATGCAGCTTCACCATGTTTACTTCGAACTCTGGGTTCCACTAGTTGGCCCAAGTCTGTAGATCTCAGAGCCCTGCTGGGTTTGTACTCAATCAGCATTTCTTGGATATATTCAGGACCCAAACCATTTAGCGATTTATAGACGAGTAGCAGAACTTTAAAATCGATTCTACAGCTGACAGGGAGCCAGTGTAAATCCTTAAGTACTGGGGTAATATGTTCTGATCTCTTTGTTTTGGTCAGAACTCGAGCTGCAGCGTTCTGAATGAGCTGCAATTGTCTCATGTTCTTTTGAGAGAGTCCAGTCAGAAGACCGTTACAGTATGGTGGCCCAAAACAGACAAAAACATGGTGTTTGCATTCTACAGGCTGTGAGGAGTTAGCAATTTGTAAGTAAGTAAGTCCTATCGACATGGTCAGTGAAGTTTGTTGTGAGAAACGTATCACTTTGACTAATTCAAACTTGTACAGATAAAAGGGAATGTATAGTGGCCCTACGTTAAAAAAACAAACAAAACAAAAAGACATGGTGTTTACATGATAAAATCTGTGATGAGTTGGTGAATTGCCTTGAGTAAGTCACATTGACATGTTCAGTCCAGTTGTGAGTAATAATGTGTCATGTTGACAGCTTGACTGTTCTGTTGACAACCAAATTCCTCTCCGCCTTCATTTTCCCGCTTGGCCTCCATCTAGTAAACAACCTTCCCTCCCTCCCATCACTTTCATGCTCCTCCTCCTCCTCTCAATTGCATTTTGAGTGCAATCTGCACCGCATTCCCAACGGTGCAGCGCTCTGTGATTCATTACTTAGCCGGCATGCCATGCGAGAAGCGGAATTCTGTCTTTTCACTATCTAGGGGCTGCAGCCGTCTCATCAACGCAGCGGTGGCATAGTAGTAGCAGCGTGGTGGTCCGCGGGGGGCAGATTTAAGACTTGCTAGGCTCTGCAGTCACATGCGGTGATGTAGCACTTTGCAAGTCAGCAACATCGTCAGTTCACCACTGTGACGAAATGCCGTCACCTCCCCGGGGGGAAATCACTTCACTGAACATGGAAACACTGACACTGACTGCATCCAGGATTTCAGCCTTTCAAAATGGCTCTCTTGGAATTTCGGGGTGCCTTAAAACTCACCAATTTTCACCTATGCTGGTTATAGCCAATGCATTTTAAGGAGCCCTAATGCAGTCACACCCGAAAACGTTACTTGGAAAGAATTGACCTCACCATAAACCACACCCGCATAACATAGTAAACCAATCATGACGGCGCATGCATGGTGCTGCGGACAAAGAAAAGCAATCCCGCTCCCCGTAGTGCGTTGCGTGGTTGTTCAAAGCCAAGTAAAAATCAATAAAATGGTTAAACGCTGTAGTCGCGGCTTGTGTAAGAGTGATACTCGTTATCCCGTTTGACGAACCGGCGTCTTGCTGTAGTCATGGCTTGTGTAAGGGAAACATGAGAGACACTGTCCAGTTTATTTCCTTCCCTAAAACCTCAAACAACTACAAAAAATGTCTGCGCTGGATCAAACTTTGTGGAGGACTACACACACGACCAGTTGAATCCCTCCAAAATGACCAGAAACTACAACGCCTGCACGAATGTATTGTTCTCCCTTGTTGTTTTTAGCCAAAGGCTAACAATAGCTCCGGGTAGCTAATCGTCCACGCATTTGCTGACTTACTATTTACTATAAATGCCAACAGAACAAATTTTGCACACACGACCAGTTTGAATGCCTCCAAAATGACCAGAAAGCGTGATGTCTGTACTAAGGTAATGTTCTCCATTGTTGATTTTTGGCCAAATGCTAACGATAGCTCCGGGTAGCTAACCGTCCACATGTTTTTTGACCTACTATTTACGATAAATGCCAACAAAACATTGCAACTATGTGGTAATATAAATTCATTCTTACCTTGCTCGACAGGAAAAATGTCTAAAAACTTTGGTTTTGCCACCAATCGGTCGAAGTGAGTGATGCAACTCGGTCTTTTCCCTACATCTGCAGCAGCAGACAATGTGTATTTCTTATTGTTTCGGGGCGAAATTGCATGGTGAGGGAGTGAAGATACCCTTCACTGCAAAATTTAAAGCCTCCTTTTCTTGCTTCGAAGAGAAATATCGGCATCCTGAGAATACCTGATGGAGATATCACAAGGAAGATCTGACAACTTTGTCATTAAAGTGCCATGCTGTTTCGCTAATCTTGCCCGAACAATGTTGGAGCCAGGTACGTGGCGCATAATGTAGGCGGGGAGGGGCGTGCTACGGTAAGGTCAATTAGTCCCTGACACCAGTTTCACCAATTGACACAAAATCAGGTGGTGAAGTCTGTTATGAAAGTCACCTACTAATTCCTTAAATTGAACAGGAAGTGAACTATTTTGGTTTATTTGGGGTGATTTCCCCTCAGTAGTCCAATATGGAAAAGCCCCACATGCTTGTCCCCCACGTAACACAAAATTTAATGAATGAATGAATGAATGAAAAAAAAATGACACGAAACCTACGTTAGGCATAAGTGTCAAGAATCCCTGCCTGAATATGAACAAAAAGTATAGGCATTTCGGAAAAATTCCTGCCCCCTGGGAACTTTGAAAAAATGTAGTGCTGTCAAGCGCTTACATTTTTTTTTTAAACAAATTAACCGTATAATTTCCCTTAATTAATCGCGATTTCTCACATTTTTCTACTTCTACTTCTATTATATTCTACAAAGCTTCTAACAGCTATTTACTTTTGAATCCATGTGAAATCATCAAATCGAAAATATATTCAGAAAGAAAGACTGCTGTAATAGCTTTATTTGAACCTTGAATAGAATTCTTCTCCTGTAAATTACAACTGTTGAACAAACCGATTAAAACCGACAGCTTAACAGGCATCTTTTTACTCATAGAAACAATTCTCAAAACCTCTCACGTCCAGGTTTACTTTAGTTTGGCAGCACACTCAAGCATGGTGCAGTTCTGGTGCAACAGCAAGTATATAAAACAGAGTTAAATTATTATTTTTTAACTTTAAAGATTTAAATTAATCTATATAGCTGCTTTGACAGCCCTAAAAAATAATGACACTAGTTTCATTAATAGACATGAAATTGTGTGGACAGGTCTGTCTTAACGGGACACATGAAAAGTTGGCCAATCATATCACTGGACTGTTGATTATTTGCATTTGACATGAGGTGGGCCGCCCCTCTGCCATTGAAGTTTAACTTCCGACATCCTCGACGATGTGATTGATGTCTCCGTCTCGCTTCAGAGACTTGCCTCCTTGGATGCCGAGATGAGCATCCGACGAGACGGAAGAAAGCCACGATGAAGCTCAAACAGTACATCTGCCCTTTCGCAAAATCCTTATTTTTATCTGCGTCGCCAAAGGTCAGGGCTGAAAGTGGGTCGACGCAGTGCAAAGCTCTCCTGTAAGCAACGTGGAGCACTTTTCAGCAAATGTTTGACAAAACCAGGCCTCATCATTTATTGAGATGGAGCTCTCCCACGTCTTCTTGCAGCCATTCAGGTTCTTTTCTGTGGTCGGGCACCCTTCGTCTTTGATCCTGAAGCAATCTCCTTTCGAGCCAGAGATGAAACACTATAAAAATTTCATATCACGATTAATGCTAACAAAATCAGATACCCCTGTGCACTTGTTGCACATTAGAAATGAATGAAAATGATTCAAAATACACCCACACTTGTCACTTTTTTGCAAGTAAAAAAAGAGAAACCGATAAGACAACTCCTAGTCTGACTGATGTGAAATATGACATTAACTCATTCACTCCCAGCCATTTTCACAGAAGCAGTCCCGTTCGCTCCCGGCTGTTTTACTGAATTTTGACTGATTTTGCAAGGCACACAGAAAATTGTGTTTAATTGCTATAAAAGCTTGGAACCTATCAAAAGAAAGATTAAAGTCTCTTCTTTCATCAGGAAAAAAAAGTATCTTTCTATCTCTTTCCGTTTTGCATCAATTAGCATTAGAAGAGAGCTAAGTTTCATCAGTTTTCACAGATCCATTTAAAATTGTAAGTAATTTAGATTTTTTTTCTAGATGGCCCCGGTTGATCTCCTTTGCTCTGCTGCCACCTGCTGGCCGTTTGTGTACAAACTACCATTTGTGCAACCGTTCTTTGTAGTTGAGAGGCTGCATCAAAGCCTTCTGTATGCTTTAGCATTAAAACACAAAAAAAACCCAAAAAAAAACGTCTAAATACGTCTTTGGGACACTTAAAACATTAAAAAAAAACGTATTTACACGTTATTGGGCGCAAATGCGTTAACAAAGAACAAAATTTATAACACTAATACTTATCCTTGGACATTTTTCGTAACTGGATTACCTGCAAATGATAACTGAAATCAAAACTTTGGCCTTTAAAAAGATGTCCTGGCTTTGATCCTGAAATGATCTTGCCAGCAAGCACCAAATTAGCACTGGTTCTTTGATGTTTTATGGTTCTTCTTTGAACTCTCAGAACAAGTGCCAGACTAGCACTAGCCGCAAACATTTAGCTCCCATTTTATAGCAAGAAGCCAGCCAACGGTGACTTACAGTTATAATATTTGAGCGGTACCCAGTTGGCACAGGCTTGAGGTGAAAGGTTTCTTTTTGTGGTATGAAGCATCTGAAAACGCATGTGCTTGTGTAGACTCTTTGAGGTTGAGATTCACCGGGGTTATTGACTCAGCGGCTGCTTCACGCCTGCACGGGTGATGGATGTTTCCCATTAAAGTACGCAGGCAATTAAAAAAAAAAAAAGAAAAGAAAAAAAGACGGAAATCTCATTTGTAATCACTCGCTGCCACGCCGCCGGTAAGAGCAGCAAACGCTGCTCCTGATGGAATTCTTATTTGTTGTTAATCGCTTTTTGATCATCTCTGCTTTTAGAATATTTATGACAACAATAAGTGAAAAACAAAGCGGTGTTTTAATAAGTTGTTAGGCTACGTCAGATGCTTTTATGCCTTCCGTTTCTGTTTGGTAAGATTAAAATAACAAACCTTGTTGCCAAATAACTGAAACAATAAGATACCAGCAGTAATGTTGTATTCAATGATATATTAATGTATCTTTCATATAATCTATTGCAATTATATGTATAATAATTAGGGGTGGGACAAAAAACCGATTCGACCGAACCATCGGTCGTCAAGGGGAGCTAAACGGCCGTATCGGTAGCAGAATTGTCAACCGATACAAAATCCGCCGGGAATCCTTAGATACATTGCTTGTAAAGCTGTGGACCGGATATCGCGTTGCTGTGAATCGGTTGCGAGTGAGGCTTTATGGTTTTCATAACAATAGCAAGAGTTCTGCGCCGTGCTCTACTTGTTTTGTTTACATTTCAGTAGCAGCACCATTCAAGCTACTTCCGTGTTTACAGAGAGCTAGCAAAGTAGCGCTCAGAGACGCTTCATTCCCCGGATGTTGTAAACATAATGCAAAGACGTTACGCACCTTTTTTGGGGGGGGAGGGGGGCCGCCTACCGTCAACGCCGTGCTCGCGACACGGCACGCGCGCTCGCGCGCAGTCGCGCACAACAAGTGACAACATGCAAATGGAGACAGTTAGCAGAAGCCGGTGCCGTACATCTCGGTATTTCCCATGGCTATCGAGTCCTCTCGGTGCACTTGTATGTCCCGGGCCGGCGTTGGTACTGCGCGCGAGCCAAAAAGAATAACTCCCGTGACGATCCAATGCATGGATTCAAACGACACAGGTATGTCCCACAGCCAACACACCAGCTATGCTAAAAGCACACTGCAAGTATCTAATTTCTCAGTTTGTGGCTCCCTGTCAATGTACACAACTAGCATGAGCAGCAGATAGGAGAACTGAGACGTGCCCGTGATTACGTCATCAAACTCAAAATGAACGACAGCCCAAAAAAAACAAAACATAAACAGTAGTGATTCCGTGGTCATCATCTTGTCTCAGATTAAAAAAAACAAAAAAGATATCATACATTAACCAAAAATGAATGTGATGGCAAAGAAAAACAAAAATTGTTAAAAACAAAAATTTTTGATAAAAAGGTTAGGGCACTTTTGTAAATATTTTTGGATATATTAAGTTGTTAAAATGTGTTTGATAGATTTATTGTTCCATAAGGTGGCTTCATATTTCTTTTGGCTGGACGGTAGGTTTATTTCATGTCTTAAATTTATGTTTCTGAAATACTTCACAATGTGGAAATATTCTGTTTAATTGTGTTAGTGTCTTTTTAAAGGTTAAATATTTATATTTCAAATTGAATTATCAGCCTTTTGTTTTCCTGATCCTTATTTTGAATTAAAAAAAAAAACCCAAAAAACAATTAGAACTGTCAATAACAACTAATAAATATTTAAACTGATAAATTTTTCAGTCATATCGCCCAGCCCTTTGTTCCGGTCCATTTAAATAATTGATTCAATATATAAAAATATAGAAGACATTGTTGTTGTTCTTTTTTAACACATTTGTAGATACTGTAAAAATTTGTGGTGTTTTAAGATTAATGTTTACAAGCAACAAATGTCACTATAAGTTTTGAATATTGAAATTAATCGTATCGAATCGGAAATTGTATCGTTCCCAAACTTAATCGAACCGTATCGAACCGTTCTGTTCTGAAAGATAATCGTTTTTCAATCGAATCGCAACTTGTGTATCGAGATACATATCGAATCGGCCTCATGTCAGAGATTCCCACCCCTAATAATAATATTACTTTATTAAATATCATTATTTGTACATAATTATAGATGTTCCCACATTCTGCATATAATTATACAGAATGCTACAAAAGTACTGAAAGGCAAGGTCAATTCCTTTATTTTGGTTGTACACTGAAGACTATCAGATCCAAAGATGAATATGAGAAAAAGGTTCACAATTCCAGCTTTTCTTTCATGGTATTTATATCGTCATGTGTTCAACAACTCACAATAGAGCAGCTTTTGTTTGAACCAACCCACTTTTCAGGTGAGCAAAACTATTGGAGATGAACTTAAAGTGAATAACATTTTATATTTGGTGGCACTACCCTTGACTTGGCCAGCCTAAGACCTTCCACTTTTCCGCCGATGAAGTCCTTTGTTGTGTTGGCAGCGTGTTTTGGGTCATTGACTTGTTGCATGCTGATGCTTCTCCCAATTAGTGTGAATTCATTTTTCTGTGAATTGCCTGACAAAATGGTTTTGGCTGACCTACTCTATGTCTGTTGCTGCATAAACCAGTCGTTTCTTTTTGACAACATTCCAAATTGTTGTATTGACAATGCCCAATGTTTGTGCAATAACTCCGATCAATTTTCCCTCTTCTTTTAGCTTCAAAATGGTTTGCTTTACTCCCACAGACAGCTCTCTGGTCTAGTACGTGCATATGTACAGGTAGTCCTCAACTTATGAACACGATGGGTTCCAAGAGGCTGCTTGTTTGTCGAGACACATTATATTTTGTTTTAAAATGTAATTTTATTCAATTAAAATAAATCTAAAATGAAACAAATTAAATGACATGAAATAACTATATATTAAAAATACAAGCAGGAACATATCGAAGTAAAATGCAGGGTTTATTTTAATTGTGAAGAAATAAGAGTTGTGCATTTTAGGCATGGTTTCAATTGAAGTGCAGTGTGTCAAATGGAGATCACTGATTGGCTATTTAGCTAGAAAATGTGAATCATTCCTCCTCTCGGTGAAGATCTGCGCTGGCCGATGACGTCACGCCACGGCGACTACAATCAGAAAAACTGTATTACACCTCAAATGGGGTACATGCCACGGAAGAGGCGGGACGTGATTTTGCACATCAGTTTGTTTCCAGTCCGGGTTGCAAACGCGCAACCGAGGGGCACGAAGTCGGAAGCACAAGTATTTTTGATGCAGCCCACACGTCGCAAACCGAACCGGAAACAAACTGATGTGCAAAAAACAGTCCCGCCTCTTCCTCGCATATACACCATCAAAGGTGTATTCAAGGATCATTCAAGGGTGGATCATCTTAACGATTGTTTCTCAATCCTGTCAATCAATCTGCCGTAACGACATCGTGCGTGCTCGTCCCGAGCTGTGTATGCGCACTTCGAGTGTTTGTAGCATGTAGCTGCTGAGCTTTGGATTCAGCCATTCATCGTTGTCGCACCACCGATCTCACCGCATACTTTGAAAATGGCTGAGAGCCGCAAGAGGTCATCCGTCTGAAGTGAGGCCAGCTGTAGAGACTGATGAAGATGACATTGAGCCCACACGTTCCCGACATTTGATAGGCGTTTCTCCCGGAGAGCTGGTAGAATGGTCTTCCGCATCCGCATTTTTTAAAAAGTGACAAACGGACGTTTGGTTTCTACTTTTTGAGAATAACCTTGAATACACCTTTAACTGAACTTTGGTTTGTGTTTTGATGTTTTTGTTTTTTTTTAGAAAGAAAAGAGATACTCGGGCAGGTTACTGGAGGGGAAACAAAAGTAACAACTGATTTGCATTTCCTTGTCTATACAGCCAATCACAGCGATTGCCACCAACATCAATTTGCATAAAAAGCAAAATGACAGAAAAACCATTTTAATCAATGCGTTTTAATTTAAGTTTGTGCCCGCCTACACCATTAATAGAGTTGCCACCCATTCCATTTTTCCCAGAATTATTCTTTTTTTTAACAGCTGTCCTGGGAAAATAAAAATCCAACGGTGTCTGCAAGCCAAGACGTTCTTTACAAAAAAAGTACCATCATTACGGCAATTTCAGTACTTCCCCTCACGGAAACAGGAACATTTTTTTTTTTTTCCCTTGGTGGTCACAACTAATGAGGGCAGTGAGAAACAGCAAACAGAAATATCAATTTGAACAAAAAATGTGAACAAGAAGGTATGTATATCAACAGTTTTTTTTTTTTTTTTTTTACATTACATTACATGGTGGCTTTTTATAGAACTGTTCACCAAGTCTGTGACTTTGCAGTACGTACGTAATTGCGTGAAATCTGCTCATGCATTGTTGGTGACGTTTTTCTAGAATAGTTACGCGAAGACACGTCTTGTTTGTAAATTTTTGTTTATTTTTTTTATTTTTTTTTAAATTTATTGTATTTTTTTTAAGAGTGTACGCCTTGTTTGTACTTAAGAGTGTGTGTGACTAGCTGAAAATTCCACTACGTTCATTTTGTTTTGTGATGAGGGACATACATTGCACTACAGGCTGAGACATTCAGCAGACGCTTTCACCTATAGTGTAGGTGAAGTTACAATAAAGTACAGTCAACATAGGCAGGCAGTACTATATAGTAGTATGTTTATGTGCTATGAAATGACAGTATCAATAAATCTACTTCCTCTCTATCCAAAGAGAGGAAGGGTGACTAATGGAGTTGGTGAGTCCGCTCATGCTGCCAGGCACCGAAGCCGCTCATCACATCAGAGATGGCATACTGAGGCAGAGGATGATGATGGAGTCACTCATGTACAACCCCAAACACACTCCAAGTGTCCAATCCCCTCTCAATGTGGGAAACCCACCACCAGGTGAAATGTTTTTTGTTTTTGTTTTTTAATCTATTTCCTGTCATGTGGGCAAGTGTCTGCAGCCAGACCGGAACAGTTTCTGGCAGCGCCACCAACAGGCCTTTGAGGAGTAGAGAACCAAAGACTTGCCCTCTGCGGTAAAGAATGCATGTAGATAGTTGTCATTTTATGGCCTGTTCTTGCACAAAAGTAGAGATAAAAATGTTTTTTTTTTCTTTCTTTCTTTTGGTAAATAGTTTTCCTTTCAAATTTTGAACTGAAAATGTAAACACTGTTATTCATGCACATTTGAAGTGTTTTTTTGTGTGTGCACTAAAATGATTAAAAAAAAAATCCAATTCCGATTTTGTGATTTTCTTCATTTGAATTTATAAATGAAATGAATTTATACTCAAAATGAATGAATGAATTTATACTAATATGCAGTAAACTGTAAATGCCAAGAATGTTACAGGTGTTTAGGGAAAAGGGGAATAATCCCTAATTCCAGGGCATTTTTATTACCTATTTCGTGAAAATAAGCAAAAACAGTTCACGCGCACATTTTGGTAAAGGTGTTCAAGGGTTATTTAAATTGTCTCTTTTTGCTTCCCACCTATGTGTAAATCACATGCAGCGCTGAAAGAGGCTCACACAAGGGAGGAAAAGTTGACGGAAGAGACATAGAGCAAATAGGCATTCGTTGATGCCGTTAATATTTGTCAACTGTGGACATGTGAAACCCTTTGGGACTATTTTGTGAATGTGATTAAGGGCTGTATAAATAAACGTGAGAGAGCAAGCAGTCGTTCATCTTCTTTTCAGGAGAGACAACTGATAAGCAAGGAGAAGCAGCAAATTTTTCTTAGTAACCGGCGCAAAAAAAAAGAAAAAAAAAAGACATGCAATCTTCAGAGGGCGACGTGTTCAGAGTTCAAATGGGAATGGAGGAAGATATATAACTATAAATATAAATGCCCAAGCTTGGTCAAGTGTCCTTTTTTTCTCACAAATCCAAGGTGGCAACCCTAAACATGAATGTTTTGAGCAAGACTATGTACATTTCATGCATTTCACTTAATAAAACCAGGATTGCGGACCGCACAACAAACAATGACCTCCCAGCCATGTTGCTTCCTCATCATATGAAAGGTAATCATTTTCACAGTCTGGTTAACGTGACCGCTGCTATAATCACACTTGCTGTGGTGTCACAATATGACACAATGCAGGTGGGGCTACCGCATCGTGTTTATTGCATAACATAATTGTAACTAGGGGTGTGAATTGCCTAGTACCTGACGATTCGATTCGTATCACGATTCACAGGTCACGATTCGATTCGATACCGATTAATCCCGATACGAATTTATAAGTCGATTGTTGCGATTTTTTTTCATTCAAATTTAGAAAATACTAATCAGTAAGCTTGTAGAGTGTAAGATTTATATGAAAATGTATTATTTATTTATCTGAAATTTCAGTCTTATAGAGGTTGTAATCTGTTTCATGTTTGAACAGCATTAAAATAAAATATTAAGGCTTAATGTTCCGTTCATATAACATTCTTCCATGCTCAAGGTGTGAATCCTAACCCGAAGTCAGACGTTTTGTTGAATATTTTTCCATTAAAAATGGAAGTTTAAAAATCGATTCACACACACAAAAAAAAAGAAAAAAAAAGAAAAAAGAAAAAAGGCAATGATGATAAGACGTTGAATCGGTAAGACTACCGAATGAACAATTCTGAGCTCTTAAAAATAAATAATTAAATAAATAAATAAATAAATAAAATCTATTTTTTTTATTGAATCGATTCGAGAATCGCGCGATGTAGTATCGCGATATATCGCCGAATCGATTTTTTTATTTTTTAACACCCCTAATTGTAACGCTATTAACACTTCCATCAGTCCATCAACAAAATGGGTGTCCGTCAATGACGGACTGACAAATTTATTGACGGATTGTTGTTGATTATATTGATGGAAGGGACTGTCAATACTTAGTTTTTTAATATTGACAGAATGACAGACCTTGCGTCCATGTTGACGGAATGCCCGCCTCTGCCTCGTTATCATAGGCCTATTTATTTTACATCATGGCTTGGGTTGGGCTAGTTGCTTTTGCTGTCTGTTTCTGTCATGGGTTGTGTTTAGTTTGGTTTTTGTTTGATTTTGTCCTCAGTTTAGTTTCTTTCATGATCTGTTGTTCTGTTTTTCCTTGTCTCGTCAAGCATTATCATGTCTACCTGTGTTTGCCTGCCCTTCTTCGTGTGTCAAACAATCAGTGCCTACAGCCACTTGTCTTGCCCAGGTGTCTCGTTATGTCATTTTGCGTGTGTTTGTGTACTTAGCTCGTGTTTCCCTTCTGTCTGTGTCGGTCCATTGTTGTTGTTTCCACACGTCCTGCTGCCGCTGCTTTGCCCTGTCTTCAGACATGGTTTCATGACAGAAGCAGAAGTAGCCCTCATCACCCTTCACCCGCTCAAAATATGCATAGAAGTACAAATGAGCTTGTATTATAATTTTGCCTTTGAAATAGATTGTTTCTCAACATAACTTAATGACTTACATGCTTTGCCCACATATCACATGTAATCAAAAACTTGTACATTTTAAAGGTTTTGTTTTGTTTTGTTTTTTTGTTTGCGATGGCATCTGTTTCGACCGAAAGGAGAGAGGAAAAGAATGACCTGCAAAAATATACAGCTCGGAACAGGAATTGAACTAAGGTCCCCTGCGTAGTGGTCTAACAGTAGATAGCGCAGCTATGATACAACTGAACCATCCACAGCACTCACAAGTCTTTTGACTTTTTTTCTTTTAGGGTGATAAATCAGCAGCCAGGGCAAATTTTACGATGTATACTTAGGTTGGATTTATTTTAGATTGAAGACATTTTTATATAGTGCAATGGTAGGATTTTATTTAATTTTACTTGTAGAAAAGGGATGACATGTTCACTTGCTGAAAAAACATTTGGGGGCGTACTGGAACGGTCACATGATATTGTGATTCTGAGACAGACTTTCAGGAACACGATTCGAATTTGGGTTTTAAAAACACTGTGGCGCAGTGTATCGTTCTGAAAGAAACAAAGTGGAACCGGGAGAGTCACCCTCCCTCACGCTGTGCTCTCGTCATTCACCAGACCAATTCAAGAGTTTTGATCCATATGTTATTAACAACTAAATCATATGGAGCAAAACGTCAGGGTTCCTTTCAACAAATGATTCATATAAATGGATTGTAACAGTTTATGTAACACAGTTGACTGCACATGCTCTTCCTTACCTTTATAGCAGATCATCATGTGATCTGAACTTTGGTGAATAACCAATGATCCAGTTCCAGGATCTCTTCTTGAACAAGTCTATTTCTACTTTTAACTTAAATGGTTTTATTAATTAAAGCAAGTTATGTCATGAGGGCGTTAAACACTTGTTTACATGATAGCGGAGAATATAGACTAGAGTGAGTTGAGATTTCGTGTAAAAGTTTTGAAATGCCTTTTGTGTAATCATGTACTCTAATAATGTAATGTTTTGATCACTTCTTGAAGTCGTCATTCATGTGCCGTTTACTAGTGATGACACATCACGTACGTCATTCACAAATCACTCTGCAACATGACTACAACCACAAATTTCCACTTTATGTTCATTAAAGTGCGATGACATGTAAATCAAATATGAGCTATGAAATATGAAAGCTGAAGATGAAAATATGATCATGACGGTCCTCCCATAGCAATGTCTCCCTGCCCCATAATGCAAGCAGTACATATTTCAAGTGACTTGTACATTCTGAACAGTGCTCATGTGTTCCTTATGTACGGTATTATGTTGAGAAAAAACAACAAACCTTTGAATCAACACAATGTCCTAAAAATGGTATTATCTTTACGTGGCCAAATGCATTTGAGATGTACAGTAATATCCATGATGATAAAATATCAATAAACTTTCTTGCACAGGTCACACCGAATGGCAAATAATCTTGTAATTGACAAAACTATTAAAACAAATTTCTCATTGCAGAATGTGACTTACACACAAGTAGCAACAATAAAACATTTGGCAGATGATGGCTCAGAAGATGAATTGTAAACTTAATGGGATCTGTAAATCACATTTGTCAAACGTGCTCAGATTTTAAAGGGTTAAAATCTTGGATGTCCTTACCTACTATTGGAATTGACTTTCCAGTGGTCTTTCAACACTTCTGTAACTGAAAGTTTAGGGTCAACATCTTTTTCCTAAGGTACTGCTTGATATGGACCTTTGAAAGATGGTGGGCTAAAAACTTGAAATGTTTTTCTCAAAATGAGGAATTTCAACCTGACAACATTAAAATTGCTCCAACGTCATTATTTTTTTTAGATACTACCACATATTATATATCGTTTGAAAGGTAATTAAGAGTAGAATTAGAATAAATGAAAACTCAATTTTCCCTTTCGGAAGTCTACATTTTGTATATGTGTCACTTACTGTGTCGTATATGTGTTCATGGTACAGATACCAACATATCGGCTGCACTTGCCTTTATTATTATTTTTTTTATAAAGCACAGTATTTCGTTTTATTCTTGAATTGAAATTTAAAATGTCTTTTCTCTGTCTCTTCCGGTTTGGCGCTCGCTGCATTTTCCTCATCGTACACCTCGCTTCTCCACTGGCTGATTTTAGGTAAGTGCTCTTAAACTACCTGTTGCATTTGTGGGAGGCTTTTGTGTTGATTTGGTGAATGTTTTCAAGCCACAAAACTACACATTTTTGTCATGATTTAAGAGCGTACCTGACAACAAGCACCGATCTGGAATGCTCTCACCAAGGCCTTTCATTTGACATACTTTGTCCCAAATACATTTTTTCATTTTACCACAGACAAGCTCCTCAAGGATTTGGTCAATTGTCACTAAAGTCATACCGGCTGAGTGGTTCTCAAGTGGTTCTACCTAGACCTTGAAATTTGACCTTGACCTTGATTCTTTTAAAATAAAACAAAACAAAAAAGCTCTCTTGGGCTGCTAAGTGGATTTCATTGATGAGTTGTGAGAGAAGAACATGAAATAAGGGATACTAAATTGGGGTTGGTCCAACAGCATCACTAATACAAGTTGCACAGCGCCCCCATGTGGTGTTTAGATGGCTCTGCGGCAGGAAATGCACACTCCTGCAGTGACGTTCAAGAGTTATGAATTTGTAATTATCTTTTTTTTCTATGTTCATCCGCTGTTGCAGTTGCGTATGTATCCACTGCTTGCTAATTAGTGCCAGTGTCACAAAGGGCTGCAGGCAGAAGTCTGTTGCGCTTCCTCAAAGCTCCACCAGATGGCGGAGTATAGTCAGGATTGAGACTTCTGTGATAGTTGATCTGTTTGGATGCTCTCTATCACAAATGAATGCCACACCTCAAATACATGCCCTCCTTTGTGTCATCATGCAGTCACTCAATTTGAGAGAATTAAATCACTCTCACTTGACATTAATAGTATATTTCATTCAGTCCCTTTTTTTTTTGCTGCTTTATTGTTGTACCAAATGTTAAGGGTACCAAAATTCCTCCTCTCAACCATACACTGTTTTTCTTTTTCTTTTCTCAACTTACCAAAATATGTCGCTCACACCATGCCACTTTTTTGGGTCTCGTTTTGTTTTGTTGTGAGTGACATCTGCTAATATGTACCGCATCTCATTTTGGCATCCCTTTCTCAGGTTACCGCAAGTTTTCAAGGCTGCCTGCCTTCAGCTTAAATGTGTTTTGTAACCTCCTCTAAGATAATAAAAAACCCTCCTTTTAACGACTTTTTGTTCCACTTGTTTAGGGGTATGAGAGTTGTGTAAGGCTACCAAAATTGGGATGTTGTCGATACCCATCCACTTTTGCACCTTTTGACTGGATTTGTTTGTGAAGGGTACAAAACTGAGTGCCAAAAAATATCAGGTTATCAGCATGTTGTTTGAGTCCACTTCATAACCTTTGGTAACCTTTTCTTGGGTTGCCAAACATGGCTCCTTTTTGGAACCCTATTTTTGGGCTATCAAGCCACTTTGTAGTAGCCTGTTGTTTGGATACAAAAATGTATGGAGGGCCAATATAACTGATGTAAAATATCACACATGGTAAAAGTGCAATATTTTGCTAAAAATCTGTATGTAGTGTTGTCAGTATACAATATGAGACATTGTTATATTGCGATAGATATATAATGATACGGTACACTGCAATATTATGTACATGCAAACAGTCACATCAAAGTAAAAAACGATAATGCACAATATTTCTTTGCTTGGTAAAATGCTACGAGGATGTTTATTACATAATGTTGACATAATGGTCCTTGCAGCCAGGGAGACAAGCACGGCTGGCTTTTTCTTTATTTGTTGGAACATGATCACGCACACGTACATAAAGAGGCTCGTGTGCTGAAGCCGAATAAGTAGCAAGCTTCTCTGAAGTAGAATCTAAACCTCTTCCTTGTAAGTAAAGTAAATAAAGCACTTGGCCCAAAAGTAAATGAATGTTTGGCTCTCAGGTGGGGAACATTTTTCAGACACTTTGTACATCACAGTCGATGGGATTTGGCTAATTTATGGTCGGCAGCAGATCAATAGCACTGTATGTTTCTGACACTAGGGGGTGGTAAAAAGACAAATATGCAGTATCCAACACATCTTTGTATAAATCCCTGCAAGTTTACATTTTCAAATGAACCCTTCTATAATATTAGAACATGTAACAACATCATAATTTGTTGCTATGCTCAGCCCACATAGCACTTGCACAGACAAAAACAAACAAACAATACTTATACTTATACTTACTAGTATTAAAAGAATCTCAAGAATGAGCTTGCCAGGAAACGGACAAAATGATCCTAAAATGTCTGCTTCAAACCAAAATGGTAGACTTCTTGCGTCTTTTTAATTGTGGCTGCTTGAGACTTTCTCCGTGGGTCTGCTCATGTTAGACATGGCGACCAAATTTCATTCTGCTGGGCGGCCTTTCAGAGGACTTCCGAGAGTGTTCTGCTTTCAGAAGTCATCACGTGGCTAATGAAGTGATGCACATTACAAGCGCAGCCATCCGGCACATTTTCCCACTATGACCCCCTTTTTTTTTATTTATTTTTTTATTGCCACCCCCTCCTGTTCTCCCGCTCTGTCACTTTGGAACTTAAATCCTCATCTCGTTTTGACGCGTGGTGTCGAGTGGAGACTGAGATTTGCCGCGGGGGACGGCTCCGGACGAGGGAAGGGGAACAAATACTTTGGACCACCACTGAACACGTGTGTCTTTGAAGATGTGATGGTTTGCTAAATGCTATCATCAGATTGGTGGAAGTAAAACTCAGCCCACCTGCATCGTAAAGTTTCTTTGCACTGCGCTATTACCTTTTGTTGGCAATTTTATGAGTTTGAGGATCTGTAAAATTGGCCCAATTATGAAACATGTTCCCTGTTCGATTGGCTGCTTCGCTGCTGGGATTATTTTGATTGATGCGCTCGAATCTCAGCGAGGGTCAAACAGGACGCGCCGCCCCACCCGGGGCAAACAACTTGTTCTGCCAATGCACCCCGGGAGGTGTCGGTGTGCACACTGCCTTCTCGTTTATTTATCCAGCCACACGTGTTTGCCTCCCATCACCTCCCAGCCGTTGGCCTTAGCATCTCGACAGGAGTTGTTGTTGCTACTGTACATAACACCCAAGGTGACGCTCCCTCTGTTATTATGCCAGCTCAATATCCTCATGTTTGAGCCCCCTCCGGGTTTTAGTCTGGAATAAAAACACACTTTATTGGCTCACTTTGTCTTCTTAAGCCGTAAATGTGACAGAGGCTAAGCAGCCGTCACTGCACGTCCGTCCCTGTCTGAGTCAGTTGCCCTTGAGCAAGAAGTTCTTCCACCTGCCACTAATGTGTCATTATGAACTTCCAATCACAGAGCCCCAAGCTCCAGTCTGGCTCTGTTCTTTCACACATCCCTGGGGAGTGTTCCCATCAGACGGATTCTCACCTGCTGGGAATATTCTGCTTGTTTTTTGGCTAGATGTTACTTCCAGTGAGCAACATTACTGCAATTCTTTTTACTAAAAGCAACAGTTTTATGAGAATCGTTGTGGAGTAAGAGCGCATGGGAGCAAGCTTTTTGGGGCTCTACCATGAAAAAAATACAAACATCTCCAGTAATCATCAGAAGTAGCTACTAGCTAAGCCACTTGCTTTGATTATTTGATCTGCAGAAATACAGTTAATACGTTGATGCCCCAACTTACAAGTTTTTAAGTCACGAGCCATCACTTGATCAAATTTTGTGTTTGTGTGTTGTGAGCCAAAATGTGCTTGACTTCCGCTTTAAGGTTATCAATCAATCAAAACCTTTATTTAGCTGCAAAATAAAAACACATTGAGACGGAGTACAATTCATGCCACTCATAGCATAAATACACAGCATAGACAGATAGACTACCATCCACCAAGAAAGTAGAGCAGTAAATACATATCAAATGTACAAAATGCAAGCACAACAAAAACAACTGCAGTCTGTAACACAATGAGGAAGATCAATAAATTTACTACCACAGTTTCCATTACCAATGCACTTTAAGCCATTTACTTAGCGTGACAAACAATCACGCAAATGCAAAATGAGAAAGCTCGCAACCGGCCAACCTGACCCCAGCCAATGATGTAACTCACTAAGCCAAGTCCCACAGAGAGACAAATTCAACACACGAAGATTACAGTATGTAGAGTACCGCATTTTCCTCACTATAAGGCACACCTAAAAGCCTTCAATTTTTTCAAAAGCTGACCATGCGCCTTATAGTCCGGTGCGCCTTATATATGGATCAATACTGAGCCGCAACAGGTCTCGCTGTCAAGACGCTATCGGTGACCCTGCACGATTGATGACGCGCATGCGCAGAAGATCCCGCCATCTTGGATCGCTAGCTAATACTAATACTTTACCTCAGAGAAAATAATAAAACAGCTGTTTATTCATTTTGGGAGTGAATGGAGTTGTCAGAAAGCTGCTTTGTAATCTATTAATAAAGTTTGACTGACCTATATGACTGTTTTGTTGACATTCCCTTTATCGCAGCACCATCTAATGGATGCATAACGTAACCCCAGCCTCTGCTGTAGCACCTAATGTATGGAAAAAAGTTTAAAAATATTTCATTCATTGAAGGTGCGCCTTATAATGCGGTGCGCCTTATAGTGCGGAAAATACGGTAATACTTTATGGTGCTAGTTTATCGTTTTGAATTCTGTTTTATTAGGGATGTTCGTTACCACGTTTTATCAGACTGATACTCTATGAATACCGATACCACTAGTACGTTTGATGTATAATACTATTTATAATAATAATAGATACTATTTGTTATTCACATTCCTGGTGAAAACACTGAAAAAAAGACCTTGTTGCAACATGACACTGGCTGAGCTCTTACACTCTGCTGCCACCTGCTGGACGTTTTTTGTAATGCTACAATTGCTTTAAGCTACCTTTTCATGTCAGAAGCTGCATCAAAGCTTTCTGAAAGTTTTTGCATTATTTTATTTTATTGTATTTTATTTTTTAAAACATGTATACAGTCAAACCTCGGTTTTCGAACATAATCCGTTACAGAAGGCTGTTCCAAAAGCGAATTGTTCAAAATCCGAAACAATTTTTCCCATTATAATTAATGTAAATAATTTTAATCCGTTCCAAGTCTAAAAAAAAAACTTTTTCCAAGTTTTGTTGTTGTTTTTTTCTATTTTACACCATAATCGCCACTGTATACTGTTTACCATAAATAGAAAAGGGTAGAAATAGACACTGTTTTATTTTAATAGAAGATATCCTTTCTAAAATGATGAAAAAAAACAAAAATAAAATGCACTTACAGTATTTCTTCAATCTTCATACATATGTTCATTGTTTGCAGCTTTTGGTTTAAGTTGTTTGTGTCTGTATGCGTGTGTGTGTGTGTGAGTGTGAGTGTGGTTTCCTAAAGAAAGACAGAAAATAGGCCAATAAGTAAACGTATAAACGTAAGTTAAGACACTCACATTAATAAAGAAAGCAAATTAAATTAGCGCAGTTAAGCTAGCGACATTTAGAACATCACTTCCGGTATGCGCTCTTCGGGCTTAGCAGCGCAACATCAACTTACGAGTGCTATGTGGTAACATGCGGATGAGGAAACACCGCCCAAACATTCGTAACAAACATTTTAGAAGGAACAAGCTATAGCTGATTCTGGCAAGAAGGTTACAGACAAGAAATAAGGACAACAGGACCCACCAGTCATTGACGCACACCACTGGACAAACTCACAACATGGCACACACGCTAGCGCCACACTTCCTGCTGCTATCGCTGCTGGCGAAGACTGATTCTGTTCAAGCGTGAACGTGTCACGTGAACTCGCTTTCCAATGAACAGACTACAAATTATGGAAATTAGGATTTGTCTCAATTACGCAGTTAAAGTTGAACATATCAGACTTAAGGAATAGACAGCTTTGTAGCCTTTTCTACACTCGGCGAGTGAGTCGCGTTCAGGTACGCTTGGCTTTTTTCAGTTCAAGAGGAGATTTTTTGGACGAGTTCTGAGACATAAAATTCTCAAATTTTCTGGTCGAAAACCGATTTGGTTGAGAACAGAAGCGTTCGAAAACCGAGGTTTGACTGTATATGCTTTTGGGAGTGAAGGGCAAAGTACGGGTTTACACGTTTTGGGGTTTGAATGAGTTAACTTATTTTTGAATTGAAATATCTCTTGCAATTAGAATCATCCATTTTTTCTCAACTTTTAACAGATTTACATGAATATCTGTCATTTTCTGCATCAATAGGCGCTTTTCCACCACAGGAACTTTTGGAGAACTTTTCAGTTTATCGTGGCAAAATTCAGTTTGTGCATTTTTCCACCAACAACAATTTCTGGGGTAATTAAATTTCCCAGGGGCCATTCAAGTACTATCTCAGCAGCAGGGTCTTTCTGAGCCAGGCAGGAACTTTGAGGGTGCGGGCTGCAATGACCAAGGCTGATTGGTTGGACAAATTTGGGGGTGTGTTTTTACAACAGCGGGGCTCATCAAACTCATTTGTATTCATTACAGAGAAGTCAAAGACGCTGTGGAAACAATTCTAAATTCCCTGCTGAACTTTTACAACCAAGAACTCCCTTTCCCCAGAACTCAAAGATCCTGGGCTTGTTGGTGGAAAAGCAGCTAATGGCTGTTTTCTGTTGCATCTATTTACTTACAGTAATACGCTGAGCTATGAGTGTGAGCTATTTCCCCTTAATGTTCATCATCGGTGACATTGTCGTTGTTAAAGTGATGCATATTGTTGAGCTCGACGCCCCGTAATGGGGACCAAGCAAAACAGGAGCCCAACAAACGACAGTAATTGCCGCTCGGGCCTTTCGGATGGGACGAAAGTGCAGCTCGTAATGTCACAAACTTGAAAGCACTTCTGCACCGCTCAAGACATATCGGAAAACTTGCCTGATTTGTACACCGGGCCCCTGACGACAAATGACGCTAAACACTACAAACCGACTTGTGTGCGCACGCCAAAACTCTGCAGAGAGAAACTGTCATTAGTGACGCTTTTAAGCCTCTTTGCTTTGCTCAGTTGCCTGTCGTGGCTCGTGACAAAACACCACAGGAAGCTTTTAGTTGTTATTGTGTAGAGTGCAGCTCACACATGCAAACAGTGAGAAGGGAGACAGGCTGTTTAAACCCACTTCAATTGCTATGCTAATGATAATAGTGTAGTTTATGTAAAAATGCTCTGTGTACTCCCGAAATGTTTCAAATAGTCCCTGTTTACAGAGAAAAAAGATTTTGATTTTGAAACCTATTTTCATTTTCAATGATTGAAAAAAGCTGGATTGTTGGCTTGACATATGGCAATAGTCAATTCCAGATTTGTTTATGATACATCAAGATGGGGTGATAATCAATTGGCAAGACGTCGATAATTGACTACAGACACTTTGATAATCAATTTGAAATCTGTTCAATTTGGTCAGTCAATTTAAGATGTATCAAGATTCAAGACTGGAGAAAATCAATTCAAGACTTAATCTACATTTGATGCATTGATCATCCATTCAAGATGCGTCTAATCGATTCAAGAGTCAACAATAATTGATTGACTATATCAACTCAAGGTTTGTCTCATGAATTCAAGATGCCAATAGTCAATTTGAGACATAACAGGATGCACCCAGAATCAATTCAAGACTTGTTTTAACTGGTTTGGTTTGAGGCTGACCTCCACCAAGGTAACCTTGCTCTGCAAGCTGAATTCTTGCGGTTATTTGTGAGTTCACAAACTCCCGAGAATAAATCTTGTCCCGAGCCCGCTGATTGTCACTGACCAATCACAAAGCGACATTGTGTTTGGGGGCGGGATATGCAGCTGTGACAAAACCAGGAAGCGCTGACCCCAGCGGAAACAAACAACCTAGCATGGACGAATGGATGCTACAATTAATTCTGCTCTCACAGAGTTACTCACCGTTTCCTTGTTGAATGTTGAACAGCAAGAGGCGCGTCATGCATTTTTATCTGGTAAAGATGTGTGTGCTTTTTTTTTTTTTTTTTTTTTTTTTTTTCTGAAACGAGACACAAGACGACATTTTCATCCAAAAACGTGTACAAGATGCTGCATTGACCAATCAGCTCAAAGTATTGTACAGAATGTCCCGCTTTTCCTGAGCAAATCACATTGGCGCAGTCCCAGATTGATAGTGTGGAGAACTCTCTTGAGTGATCACAATTATCAATCTGGCTATTACGAGGTTACCACCAAGGCCTAGCAATCCTCATTTGGATGATCACCATCTTCATACCGTCACCCAGGAATTTGTCATTCACATTCACAGAAATGAAGGTAACAGAAACATTCCACTTTTGACTTCACAACGACCGTTTCCAGAAAATCAAGGGGGGGAGTCATCCTGCTGACTAGCAAAGACAATATTCATAATAACAAACAGTAATATTAATGCTGGTGTTGCTTGGCAGCAGAGTAAGCAGGCCGTAAGTGGACAGCTAATGGAAAGGTCTTCTTTCAGCACACAGTCATCAGTCTCTGCTGTAAGCCTTCACGCTTCACAGCATCTGGAGGCTCACAAAAAACACTGAAAATAGCTCACAATGACTAACAACATTTCGGAGGAGCCGTCGAGCCACATCAGTGTCAAATCTGTGCAGCCTCCTCAAACCCCGCGCTCCACCTCACAACCCCCCTGCCCCCTGTGAGCGACATCAGCACATGATTATGTCATCAGAGAGGCAAGTCTGCCAAAGAGAATAAAACAGAACCATCAGCAGTAAGACTAGTCAGGAGTGTTATATGGCATATATATATATATATATATATACATACATATATATATATATATATATATATATATATATATATATATATATATATATATATATATATATATATATATATATATATATATATATATATATATATATTAGGGGTGTGAATTGCCTAGTACCTGACGATTCGATTCGTATCACGATTCACAGGTCACGATTCGATTCGATACCGATTAATCCCGATACGAATGGTCACGATTCGATACCGATTAATCCCGATACGAATTTATAAGTCGATTGTTGCGATTTTTTCCATTCAAATTTAGAAAATACTATCAGTAAATTTGTACATGTACACTGTAAGATTTGTATGAATATATTTATCTAAAACTTGAGGCTTATAACCGTGAGCCACTGTACACAAACAGTTTGCAATCTGTTTCACATTTGAACAGCATTAAAATAAAAATATTAAGGCTTAATGTGCCGTTCATATAACATTCTTCCATGCTCAAGGTGTGAATCCTTAAAAAAAAAAAAAAAAAAAAAAAAAAAAAAAATCGATTCTGCCGATTATTGAATCGATTCGAGAATCGCGCGATGTAGTATCGCGATATATCGCCGAATCGATTTTTTTTTTAACACCCCCTAATATATATATATATATATATATATTAGGACTGGGTATTGCCAACCTCACGATACATATGTATCACGATACATATGTATCCCAAATAATATACTTTTTTTTTTCAAAACAAAATATAAGAAAATACGTATACTGAGAAGCACGTCCGCCTCCCAGTTCTGAGGACTCAGGTTCGAGTCCAGGCTCCGGCCTTCCTGGGTGGAGTTTGCATGTTCTCCCCGTGCCCGCTTGGGTCTTCTCCGGGTACTCCGGTCTCCTCCCACATTCCAAAGACATGCATGGCAGGTTAATTGGGCGCTCCAAATTGTCCCTAAGTGTGATTGAATTTGTGAGTGTGGATGGTTGTTCGTCTCTGTGGGCCCTGCGATTGGTTGGCAACCAGCCTACTGCCCAAAGCCAGCTGAGATAGGCTCCAGCACCCGGTCAAGAAAATGGATGGATGATTTTTAATTGGTTGTAGAATGTAATCAGAAATGTTGGGAAAACTCTACCCAACATATTTAAGTGTTTCGATCATAACTTTGGAATTAATGTGATATTTAACCACAGTTGACCGAAAGTGGTTGCAAATTGTTTCTCTACATTCTATAGGTTCCCCCCCAGTGTATTAGGGGCTGGACTTGCTCCTAAAATCCCAATTTGCTAATCGTGCAGATGTCAGAGAATGAATTCTGTTTGGATTCGTAACTTAATATGACATATTTCTGAGTTAAAAACATGTATTTCCCGGAAATAAATCTCGTTTGAACTAAATGGTAATTATAGAAGACTTACATTGCATCTTATCGACACCATTCGGTGTCCAAAGCGTTTTACAAAGCACCACGTTCAATTATTTGAAAACCTACAGTATTCAGACACCCTTCAAAACCAAGACAACTGGAGCGGTTTGCTCATGAGGTGCGTGCCAAAATACCTGTTGACAATTGCGGAAATTATTTGATTGCAGGGATTGCCTCAAAAGGTTCTGCACTAAAATATTAAGTTATGGATACCATCATTTTTGTCCGGCAGGCCTATTTCATTGAAAAAAAAAAAAAAAAAAAAAATCTGTTAAATAACAATTAAAAAGTAATGGCTGATTTTGATTGTTTAACTTTCAAGAAATTTGTATTTACCGTTACTTTTGTAAGTTTCAAGTCATTTCAGTGACCACTGTGGGTTTTTCTTTCACTCATTAGCAGAGCTGTACCATCAGTCGTGTTCAGGTGTGCAATATAATGTGGATGTGAATGGCAAAATATACTTGAATAGATTAGACTCCACATAGGTATAAGTGTGAATATCCACAGCAGCAAGACTAGTCATCGGAATGTGTCGAAAACAGCTGTGTTGCCTTTGTGACCACATTCCATGTCGGTAAATTTCATACAGAACAACGACATGGGAAAGAGCCAGGGTGGGATAAGTGAGTGTCTGCTGCTAAACTTCACACCCAGCAATGCGGCATACCATCAGACACAGTCATTGTCTCACTTCTTTTTCACAGCTCTGTTCGTCGCTCCAAAGGCGAAAAATTGACATTTCGTCTCTGTTGTTGGTGGCATTTATACAGAACAGCAACACGGGGGGGTAAGACGAGCTTGTTGTTGGGTAAATGTTCCCTTCCCTTGTTTTTTCAAGCGTCTTGTAAAATAACGGGTCATTATCGCTTGGAAAACCAAACAAAGCAAATGTATTCACTGTTGCAGGAATGAACAGACGCTATGCAATGTTTTCATGACAAAAGGCGACAGTTTGTATCTGACTGGTGTGAAATTGCTGAACGATGGAAGTCTCGCTGAACCCAACTGTGAAATGTTGTCATGTTCTCCGTCATTTGTCAAATATCCTCACCGAAGCTATTGCTCCAACAGGACTTTTTAAGATGAGGATCAAATCTCCAAGTGTGTGTGAAATTGATCACACGTGCTCTTTAGTATGCGTAGCTTAGATAATCAATTGTCAGTATTGCAGTGTCATCTATTGTTAACAATTACAGTACGGCATGCTATCTGTATAACATCATCAAATATTGATATTACAGTTTATCAAATAGTTATCCATTATAGTACAGTATTAATAGAACAACTTCAATTATTGAAGTGATACATTCTGGTACAGTATCGGTATACTAACATCAAGCATCAGTATTGTGATGTATGGTCAAATATCAATACTGCAATCTGTCATAATATTATCCAACACGGTACAGAAATGATACATTTACGACGAATACATTTTGATATGATGTATCGTATCGGTAGACCTACATCAAATAGACGGGTGCCTTGAGCTATCTGCCTTGCAGACTTGCTTGGAGTAGCAGTTGGAAAACTATCTTATGAAAGAACATTTATATTCACATTATTACTGACAAAATCTGCATTTAGAGTTTCTTCCACACTTATTTTATACTTATTGGTACAACCGTACCCCACACGCTGATATTTTTTTTTTTTTGCTGTAGAGGAGAAAAAATAAGCTTACTACCGGCTTCACTTCTTGTTTGGCATGAACGATCCATGTTATTTATTTATTTGTTTGTTTATTTATTTATTTATTTATTTATTTATTACGTCCTTGCTGTCAGCCTGCGAATCCACCTCAGAGTCTGACGATCTTTTTTTTCAGCTTTGAGCCAGGACAGCACAGTAGCGATTTTCTTAACATTTTCTTAACTCAAGAATTATGGTTGTACACACACTTCGGAGACGGCGAGCATCGAGCTAGGGAAAAAGAAAAAAAAAAAAAAAGTATCGGGCTAGCCGCTAGGCTAGCATCACGTTGAATGACGCAAGCACGCTTCTCTCCTGCAGCACTGATATATATATATCACAACTGGAGTAATCATGCACTTGGTGATTAGCGCACGGACTTCTATATTGTATGTAAGTCAGTGGATGAACGGCCCTCGGCGGAACAGCATTTTTCTCATTTTGGGATGAAAATCTGTATTGTCAAGCGTACCGGAATGCTGACAGACTGTGACAGTACGTTCTGTGCACATTGAGAAGTACTGGAACGCTCAAGGGAGATTTTTAGAAGTACCGGAGCTCTGTACCGGTGCGTTCCGGCCAACGTAAAACACTGGAAATACCATTAATCCGTTCCAATGCGCCAAACAACTAATAATTTTCTTCTTCATAGCCAATGTAGCACTTTTTTTTTTCTTTTTTTTTTTAAATGTACTTGAATGAAAATAATTAAACAAATTCATTGTTCTGGTGCGTGTGTGTGTGCGTGTGCATTCATGTGTGTGCGTGTGAGAGAGAGAGAGAGAGCCACAGTATAATCATACAGCAATCATGCAGATACAAATGAAAGAGATTCACAAATACTTTGTGTTCAGTGAACTGTTGTAATATTGGTCCTTTTTGCAGAGGATAAAGAATATATGCCGATGACTGAGTATTATTATATTGTCTGTCTACATTTGTTGCTGCACTATTAAAATATTAGTTGCTTAAAGCCGCAGTGTGTAGCTCACGACCGCCATCTATCGGTCAAACAAGATAATGCAATGATTTTAAGCACACGAACTACGGCGTCCCAGAGAGACCCTACTTCAACAGCCTACCACCAATTTCACCGGAACAGAACGCAAACAACTTCTGGTATTCCCTCGAGTGATGACGTAAGTGAATTGCATTTGTTAGACATACTGTACAGATCCCTAATAATTGTGATTTAGTCATTTAATTTCAGAATTAATATTTTTGTCGGCATTGTTTGGAAATACTGTACGTCAGCTAATGATAATGGCTATCTATGTTCATATTTGTTAGTGCAACTAAACCATGCAACAGAGAACACACAGTTATGTTTTATAGACATGTGGACCATCTCAAAGAGGGCGAGGAGGGGGCGAGGGAGACGACGAGGAAGAGAACGCGGAAGAGAACGCGGTGTCTCGTAACGTACAATTATGTCATCATGGAAAAATAATTCCATTCGAGCATGCATGTGAATGGCTCAAAACATACCTTTGCTTGGAATATGTGGTATTTAGATTACATCGTTTGCTGATATGTTTAGTATATCGTGCAAAAATAATGGTGTTAACTGAACTACACATCTGCAACTCAGACTCGTAATTCCCCCCGTGTCTTGTTGCTACTAACCACTCAGAAAAGTGCTGCTTACAAAAACATTTGAAACCCTTTACTCAGATATCGATTTGTCACCATGTTGAACAATTTGACCTAATAAATATCACTAAGCAACTTAATTAGTTTTGATTGAAGATACAACAGCTTCCTTGTACTTCGATGTGCAGGAATTTACATGGCTTTCACAAATAGTCTTGCTCATGTAATAATGTACTTCATTGGCTCAGTGACTTTCAGTTCATTGTTTGGTACCTCATCTGACATACAATTGTTACCTTCTTGCAGAGACTCGTACAGGAAATGACCATGGAGGAACATGAAGATATCCAAGTCCAGCTGATAGACTGACACCAAGAAATACTTTTTGACACATTGCTGACACATCAGCACCACCATGATTTCCTGTACCTGGATCCCAGACTGCAGCACCTTGGTGACTTGTGGCAAATAAGTGACACTTTCCCAGATCCTCGAGGACAATACAAAGGTTTTTTACCTGGCATATAATTAGTCCATGTCTGACACTTGTTGTAGTTTGTATAACTTGTATATTGTTGTGTGTTAATTTGTACATTTTGAATAACTAAAAAAAAATACTATTTCCTTTGGCGTCAACATGCAGTGTTCATTCGACACCTAACCTAACACTATTTTACATGACCAGAAATGTAAAACATCAAAAGCCTGGAGAATTATTATAAATGCTTGCAATGACAAGGAATTCTTCATTGGCCAATGAATGTAAGGTACAGTACATGAAAATGAATGAATAAAATAAAGTAAAATAAAAGTCTACATGAAATGAACATATTAACTAAAATAAATAAATAAATGCTGTTAGAATATAATGAGCTACATGAATTGCAGTTGTTCCAGAAATTTACCAATACGCTGTGCATTTCAAAATATGGAAAATAGACATACAGGTTTGGGCCAAAAGTAGTGTTACAGAGCAGGTATGTGTTGTACACAGCTAAAATATCTGATTACCTCAATACCATGATGTTTTTTGTTTTTTGTGTGTGTGTGTGTGCTGACATTGTCCCCCATTAACATTGCAACATTCCTCAAACTCTCCCGACCACAGTATGATCTGTAACACTACTTTTCGCCTACTCTATGATGTTATTGGGGCAAAATTAAGGAAGGCTTGTCCATTGATTGTGTGAACAGACTGCAGTAAAAATGAGGTCACTTCAATGTTTGCTGGTTTTATTAAGTTTGACATGCTCCTTGACTGCACAAGTACATGTTATGGAGTGAGGGCATGTTCCCACCAACGATGATATCATATTCTTCAAAGGCTTGCTGAGGAAAGTGAGGGAGGAGTCACTCCATGGCTTCAGACACCTGGTCAGCAGGTCCTGTGTAAAACAAGTGGTGCTTGTACATGTGACCATTCCGTATTGCTTCACACAAAAAGTTGCCGTCCATATGTAAATGACATACCAAGACGTCGGCTGACTTCAGTTTGTTGCAGCTCAGATATGGTAGGTGGAGATACTGGTGGTACAACACCGAAGCCTTCTGGGGTCCTCCATTCAAGTGTCCTCATTCGGGGCATTCCAATATGGCTGCTGACTCTCCCCTTGATATTTTTTTTTCTTGCAGGTCGGTGATGTATTTAAACGGTGCATGAATGCTTGTATACATCAGAATATGGTTCTGGAAGCCCTCAAGTTTGGCTGTTGATCTAGTGTGACACAAACAAAAACAAAATTATAAAATAAAATAAAATAATTGATGATACTACTATATGCCACCAACTTTCCAACAAAGCCCCCAAAATAGAGGTAAGATCTTTAGTTTTTGGGCCCAAAACATTGTATTAGCTAGATAAAAGTAACTTGACTGCATACTGCATAGAATATGCAAAGGCTGCTTGCTTGTCGAGTTTCCGTGGAAAACGTGGCAGCCTGTAAATTCTTGTGCACCCAATTACACAATGGACCAGTACACACTTGAGTGAGAGAGTTCAGACTCTAGCAGTGCTTACGGTACAGCCAGCATTTAAGTCCAGAAAGTTATTCCCTGCCGAAAATTAATTTCGAGAACACTATTTTCACCAACCACAACGAAAATAATTTTCAACTCCTCCACTAATACAGTATGCTTTAGATTCTCCATTGAAGTTATGGGCAAATATACCTCCGAAATCACAGTTACATTACACAATAACTTGCACATTTACTCTAAATATAACGTGCCAGCGGGAATCTTTTTTTTTTTTTTCAAAGCAAGTAGCTACATAACGAAATCGTTCGAGTGGTGCGGAGTTGCTAATCAACAGCTACAGTGATCGTAAAACAAAGGTACGAACATCGTATTAATTAGTACGATGTATACTTTTTCTCTCGCTCTCAAAACGTAAACACAAATGTACTCTTACTTACCGGTCAAGTAGAAGCGCAGTCGAAGGCACCGGCACGTCCCAAACCTAGTCTGTTCCTCATTTCTCTCCAACTGGCAAATGCGGCTACAATATAAACTCTTGTTTTGTCGTGCTGAAATAAAATAAATTCCCAAATCAATTGTGATGCTTGATAATGCTCTCTTCGGGGACCGGAAACTCTTCTTCTTTGTGTACATGCGGTCGCCATACAAACCGGAAGTGCGTCTGCAAAGGCGTTCCAAAAACGCGTTAAGAAATGGAGCGCTGAAATTTGTCGTTGACGGCACCCGTAGCAGAAAGATGGCGGCGAAACATGGCGGACACTAGCAGGCGAGGCGCGGTCATGTAAAATAATTAGTGATTTATATACTTACCGTTATATTTAAAAAAAGTATGTTTATGCGATACAACATATCTTTTTACTTACTACTAACACAAACATTTGTTTTTTTTAAATGAATGACTTTTTATTTCACCACTAGATGCCACTGTATAATACTGAGTGTACCTTTAAAGCATTGTTCGTTTGCCCGTCTATGGCCTTCATGTATTAGAATTAAGCTCGTGTTTTAAATAAATCATGGAAAGTAAATCAAATCACTCCTTCATGACTCGAGTCAAGTCATGACAGCATCCTCTATACAAGACTTGTACTGTAGCTAAAATGTTTACCCATAGTCAAAGAAAAAAAATAAATACAAAAAAACAACAACATTTGAGCAACTGCTTATATTTTCAAAAAACTCAAGTTGGGTCATTCCTATCTCAAGGCACCACTGTATACTCAATATTGCAACTTATCATTACCTGTCATGCTACAGTAAGACTTTAACGATACACTAATGATTCGTATCGCGACTTCTCACCGTGGTTTGATGCATGACGATAGCAGAAAAAAAATCTGCGTGTCAGATATTCTTCCTCTGGCGGAAATTAAATATCAAAATATGTTAAACAGAATCTTTTCTCATTCAAAATGCTGTTTAGAAATGACAACAATAGCACTAATAGACACCAGTTAAACCTTCTTTCGGAAAGGCTCAATAGAAAATGGATGGACACGATCATGGAGCCTACATCCTGGAAATACTCAAGCAAATGCATGTAAAATGATAACGATCCCCTAAAAGGGGAGGCCACGTCTGGCATGCGGCTCTACAGTCTATCAGCAGAGACACGGGCGCTGAGTGTGCTGTGCGATAAGAGCTTGAACTGCTCCTCGTCCTCCTCAGAAGCGTCGCCAGGACGGAATAATCAACATCAAAACAAGCACAGAGCAGCATTTGAGCTACTGGAATCCACGTAAATAAATGTTATCATCAGAGCAGGAAACAACACCTTCTGGGGTGTATTTCGCAAAGCAGGTTCAACAAACTGTGAGATTAACCCTGAACAACAAGTTGACATACCCTCAGATAGGAAACTCTGCGTTTTTGGTTCCAGCACAGCTGATTCCATTGAGTCATATCAACGCTGAGTAGTTGCACCTGGAGTTACCACCAGACTGAAAAGACCGCCTCAATGGAGCCCCGATCAGTCAAGTCATCAAAAGCCCAAAATGTGGTCTGCACGGTTGGGGGCATTACTCAGGAGACGTGCGTGAATCAGCAAAGTTGTTTCGAGTAACAGTTGTGACTTTATGTTTGACTTTAATTTAATCCCACTTGAAACACAAAGCATACAGTTGACATTTGTGGTGATATTAGTAATTTAGCCACGCAGATGGCTCATTTATTACAAGCGGCAATCATGTGACGTCGCAGACAGGAATGTCCCAATCAAATTTCATTCTGATACCTCAAAATTAAATTTAGAAAAGAGAGTGCATCCAAATTGTCTCAATTCTTAAAGGAAGGCTCCTTTAATTTTACATGTATGGCTTGATCGGCAGTAAATAGTTAGTTTAGCTACGAAAAATGCATAAGAGCTGAAGAATACACCCTTATATTGATTTATTTAACTTTTCTTCAACATAGAAGTACTTCCGTGTTGGAACGCCCCCGAGTGGTGACGTAACAAGTGTGTATACTCGCTTGGCGAACAGTAGTTCACGCAGACATAACAACGAGGAGGACACAAACTGTCACTTATGCCTTTGTGTATTGCAAAATTTTGCAAGGCGTCGGCAAGGAAAAACCCGCGAGATCCCCCTAAAAAAAAAAAAAAAAAAAAAACTTGAGTAGACAATGGTTTGTTTGCTAAGTGCTGTCAACCTCCCGAAGGACAAGCAGGCGTGCGCGCAGCGAACATTTCAGGCATGAGGACTAAGAAAATATGTTACAATTTGAGATGGGGTACGCCACACGCCTAATACTAAAGCCCAACGCAGTACCGAGTATCTTTAAAGAACCAGACGTGGGAAATAATCAAGCCGATGGAGGATCTCTGGCGGCTACTTCCGCAACTGCTAGCAACACGGAGCCTTCACTCTCACAACAGCCGGCACAAATCGAGGTCTCCCTACGGCCACTGAAAGATCTCGGAGAAGCGAAGCAAATTTAAAGCGAAAGGTAGGCATGTTTAGGGGGTGGGGGGGGGGCATTCGTTATTATACTGCACGGACTGTTTTATTTCATAATTCATTTGAGTGTGAACATCGTCAAGTACGGGGACGAGGACGTTATGTTTTATTAGCTCGTAAGTTGTTTATACTTCACAAATTGACCATGTTCATAATCTTATTTTACCAAAAAATTTATAGAATGTGGATTAGTGTCATTATCATGTGTCATGTGCGACGTACTACATTTGTGTTCTGTCCCGCTGTTCTTCCTGTGGTAACCAGCCTAGGTAACGGCGTCTCGCATTTCCTTACTTCATTCTGTCTATAAATAAACACGGTTAATACACAACCTTCTGGCAACCTTTCGTTTACATCATCGGGACGCTACGCAAAAAAAGAAAAGAAAAAAAACAGCTAGGGGAGGTTGGGCGCTGTAACGATGATACATTTAATTTTACTATTTTTTCTTTTTCCTGAAATAGTTCGTCAGTTCCACACGTTTTGCATTGCTCGTGCTGTGTGTCACGTTACCTGTTGGATATTGGCAGTTGAGATTGTCCGCAAGGAACCGATCCTCGAGTTCTTTCATTTCCAGCCAGCACACATTCATTAGCGGATTGTCCATTCCTGTGCAGCTCCCGCACGAGCGCCACTCACCCCCCGCCTGATTCACTCGTTCGTCAAAGTTTATTTTGTGCCCGAAAAGACCATCTGGCGCCACAACTTTCACATCCAAGGCAGACTTTCCTTCGGTAGGGTTATTTTGTCGTGTTGGATCGAAGCGATAAGGTTTAATCCTTCCGGGTTTGACGCTAGATGCACGGCTGCGTTGCATAGTGCTTCCATAGTGTAGCGTTTACACACTAGTGACGTAAACATCCGGGTTATTTAGTCACGTGTAACAAACATGCCGGCGTTCGATTCATTTTAACATCGGTTTAAAAGTTATTAAATGTACATAAAAAAATAATCACGTCACCAAATTAATTATTGAAAAAGTAGCACCTTTTTGCTGCTAAAAATGGATCAATAAGTAAAGTGTTCCTTTAATTTCTGTATTTAAATGGTAAATAAAGATGTCCCAGCAAGCTTTTTATGTGGCTACAAGTCTGTTCAAAAAGAGTAAGGAAATGCCAACCTATTATAGCATATCAGTGATTCAAAACAAAATAATGATGCAACCAAATTATATTGAAATAAGTTTAAAAAACTGCGATTGGCTGGCAATCAGTCCAGAGTGTCCCCCGCCTACTGCACAGAGCCAGCTGAGATAGGCGCCAGCACCCCCCACGACCCTTGTGAGGAATAAGCGGTCAAGAAAATGGATGGATGGACTATCATAATTAAGATAATAATAGGATATATGCACCACAATATTGATACTTGATGTGTGGATGCTGTGCCAGAATTGACAATATTACATGATAATAGTGATATTTGTGTTGGTGGGTTGATTACAGTATCGTGATGGATAATGTTACATTGCTATATCGATACAGCATTTTGATGTTACTATATTATGTATCAATATTATACTGTGATAGATAATGATATATTGAAATGTCAATAGTCATTTGTCTTTTGATAGCATAATGTTGTTGGTGTAGCTTTTCTCTGTTGTGACCTTACAACCATCATGATACATTGCAATGAATATTTAATGTTGCTGCTTTGAAACTGATCAATGCTGTACTATGATGGTGAGTAAACATACACTTTATAATTTTTCCTGGTTTGTATCTTCCTCCTTATTTTGACTTTTAAGTGAGTAAGCCGAGCGAGCCAGCTTTACATGAGAAAAAAAAAAGATTTGTCTTCAGATGACGGTTTGCATCATTTTATGTTGATGTTTGAGCCCCAGGTGCTATTTGTTATTATTTGTTATTGCCAATAATGAAAGCACACAACATTCCTGCCGTTAGGTAGGACAAACTGAAGGTCCCCCAAGGGTTGTATTAGCAGGCAGGCAGAGCACTGTGAGCTCAGCTACGCGTTCTGAAATGTCAGCTCCAAAAAAAGACCGCAGGGGAAAAGAAAAAAGACGCTGAGCTCGCCAGGATGGATGTTCAATTTGTGATGACTCATCATTCACATGTGGACGCAGATGAAGAAATACACATAGATGGACTTATTCTTTCCGGTAGCCTGACAACATTAAACGTTAAGTGCATCAACCAAAGAATTTTCAAGTGGCACTAATGGGCAAAAAAAAAAAAAAAAAAAGCAGGCCAGAAAAGACAACTGCATATGACATAAAAAAAAAATGGAAATAGAAGAAAACGGAGCAACACAATAAATTGGATTGCAGCATTAACTGTCATAAATAATACTTTACAGTATATTCTATTGAATTTTGTCATTAGTATACACCAACATCAAATACCAGTATTCAATCCTGTCAGCATGAAACAGCGATATTTTGTTGTATTGTTATCTGTCATGTTGCTGTATCAATACAGCAAGATTAAACAGATAGTTACTGATGTGCAATTACACAGTATTGATTCACCATTACGTCAGTATTGTCGCGTTAACCACCGCAGCGATTCCAAATTGTCCTCCCGTGTTGTGTCCCAATATTCTTTTCCACATGATGTGTTCATCATGCCCTGCGTGCCATGGATGTGATGTCGGGGGGGGAGGGCTGGGAAGCGGGGCCATGTTTTCGCGGCTGGGGAAGGATGGGGCAAACACGTCGGGAAGCTGTGAGCTCACTCCAGCCTCATCACGGTTCGTCACTCATCTCACCTCCGCACTCGCACGCAAACGTGGGACAAAATGCCTGCTGGCTTGGGTCTCACACACGCACACAAATAGAGTGCAATACAATTCTGACTGCCAACTACTCCATGGTTTGTGAGTGCAAATCATCTGTTGGCGTCCCGCCCCGCCATTGTTTACATTGTTTGCTCACATTGAGGAGCTTGTTGTAAATCCGTCTGCACTGCCAAAAACATGAGCACATGCCGTGCTGTTCAGCCTAAAAACAAGGTCAGACACTTTGAAAGTTCTTTAAAAAACAAACAAACAAACAAACAAAAAAAAAAACTTTTTAAATTGGACTTTGGAGAAGTGCACACAGGAGTGCTACTTTTTCTTCTCCTGCACCGCTGCAATAGCAGCCAAAGAGATAGCAGCAGAAGAAGAACACCTTATGTGTCAAAGCAACGTAATCAGGATGTGATAAATAAAGGCAAGTTTTCTATTTTTCAACAGAAATGGTTGGATGAATTTTTGAAGGAAAAATTGGAGATATCTTGTTCTGGTTCAACAGCAACACTGCCTCCTAGTGGACGGAGGAGGTATGGGCCTTTCCACATGTGAATGTTTGAAACTTGTGTGTGAATGTCTTGACACAGCGTGACGTCTGTCTCAAAAATAAATGTGCAAGTCTGCTGGTTCTCAAACACACATTTAACAATTCACAAGCATTCGCATTGAATATTTGCAGAAGAGTCATGATTAATGCACAAACGACATTAAAAAACACATGGGTACATTGCAGACATTTATGGATCTGAAAAACATGAAAATCGCGGCTATATTTATGTGAATAATTTCCCTGTCTTCTAAATTAATCTGCATGATGTCTGCACACTTTGGGCCAACAATGAGGCACACTAACCCCGGGATTACACTAGATACATGTGCGTTGCGTCACCGGCCGCACACAGCTGCGGTCCGACAGCTCCGTTTCCAACAACTTCCCGCCGTGTCTCGCGTGCGATAATGTGGCGTTAAAAAAAAAAAACGACAAACACACAGGAAGTCTGTGCTCAACATAGAAGCAGAAAGAGAGGTGGACTTGATTTGGTCATCGTCATCGTTTACTACATCTACATAGCTTCTGCTGATGACATTCCATGCAGCATCCTTTTTTAAGTTCTCCTTCTAAAAAGGATGTGCCGTGTCATATCTAATTTTGTGGCTTCCCACCTCCATTATAAATCTCTCCTCGTCCACGTTCGCTAGTATTTAAACAGTGAATTAAGCATTAAGCATTATACAACGAGCAGAGCTGCTCACGGAGGATGTGCACACCCAGGTCCAATCCAAAGTGCCCGGTGTATTGCGTTAGTTCCAGATGAATCAATCAACTGATGGAAGTTTCAATCTTCAGCTTTACGTGTCTGTCCGATTCTATCACGAGGAGACTAAAACATTCATAGATGACATTTGGGTATCACAGCTTTGAAAACACATACGAGAGAAGATTTGATCATAAAGGAAATGCTGAAAAGAAAGGAAATAATGTGAAAATTGTTGTATTCATAACTAGTGATGGGGACCCTTCCTTGAAAGATTTAACAAGTGAATGCAGTATTTACACAAAAAAAGAAATTAATGAAAAATATTTTGAATAGACTAAAAATAAGTTGATTTTGAATGAAAGTTTTTGTCAGTTAATTGACATGTTTACAATTGAATACAAATAGCAGAAAATGAAATTATTGCAGTTGGGTGTTTTTCATGTCTGGTCTCCGGTCAATTGAGCTGATTGGGTTAGTGGACCTCTTGCCAATTTAATTGGGGACCCCTGCTCTAAATCAACCCTGCCAGTGGGGGATTGGAAGGCAAGATGCATTTTCGAGCTGTAGGCAAAGCAAGCTAGCTAACTGTGTCACAATTGTGCTAACGTGATTGAAGGTGCTCAACATCAGACATAGTGAGGAAAGGGTGAATCATGTCAGATGCAAAATGTGTCATACACCCAAATGCAAGGAAAGCTGAAATAGTAAAAAAAAAATATTTGAACAGTAATTGAGTACTGCATAGTTTTCAGTCTTTGCATATGTTACAAGTAATTATCTTCAAACATATATAACATTTTCAAAAATAAATGTCAGATTTTATTTGACAGGGTCTTGAATATGTAAGGAGTGTACATAATTAGAGTTGCACAGAACTTGAAATATGTTGCTCATTCTTAGGCAGTCAATTATGTGCATCTTATACGAGTTGTTCCATTTTCTGTGTTCAGTGTGTATTGAACTTCTAACATTAGGCTTGCTCTGAATAACTTCTCACGACTGAGTAGTGCACGTCCTCACCAGCGTCACGACACAAAGTCCTTGCGACGGCACAGACACCATCAGCAGCAGATTGTTGACATTGTTAAAAGCTCAGGGCAAAACTAGAAAAGTCATGCAAAGTTGAATCAAAATACGCGGAACTGTTTATGTAAGCCAGCGCCATAGAGAGACTGCTATGTGCTCATTACTGCGGAAGGATAATGAGATGATGCTTTCAAGGTGTGTGGGCTGACACGCCGTCGCTTCTTGCATTTTTTTTTTAACAAGTCGGCATGCGCCTCCTCCTGGGTGGGAGTGATAAAGAACACAGGTTCGCTAAAAGCATCGCCTTAATTACACCGCGAGAGCTGCCGCCGGCAGAAGCAACTGGTATGTTGCAGCCATAGTAGTACACACATTTTTCAAACACCTTCTCGTTCAATAGCATGTCTAAAATCTTTTGCTGGCATTGTGTGGTTGCCTGAATGTGAGCTGATGTAAATATGTCACATTACAGTTGTATATAAAAATGTAAACAAATTAAAATGTTCAAATATAGTACATTGGGGTTGTATACAACAGTACATATTGTAAAGTTTCAGTGGATCCCAAAAACAAGGACAAGTGAATGTGCAAAAAGATGTATTTACAGAGAAAAAAACTAAGCACACAGGCAAAAGTCCAACAGAAAGAGCTTGCAATGGCAAGAAGAAATTTAATTTAAAAAAACGCACAAAACAATACATAGAAACCGAAAACACACTTGAGCCAATCCAAAAGGACAACATGTCAAAGTACAACAGAAATGTTCACGAACTTACAAGAATCTATACAGGGAGGTAAGATCATGGTCCAGGTCGCAAAACTAAGAGTCGAGGCTATCTTGGGCTGAGGTATGAGCAAGCAAATAGTCTGACAAAAGACCGGAGCAGAAGCAGCCTCTTAAATATGCAAGTCATAATTGCTGATGAGCAGCAGCTGTGCAGAGTCTCGTGGGCGCCACCGCAGGTCAGGCTCGAAATTGAATTACAACAATAAGACAAGACAGAGAGCACAGCCTGCAGGCATGGAACATGACACATATGATATAACCGTGATGCATTATAGTTGTATAGAACATTAAATATATGCAATGGTGCCCAACAGCTGAACAGACCTGTAAATACAAGTTCTACTGTTACAGTTGTTTAGAGCATTAAGTGTGTAAATGTTGCACTAATTTTGACGTAAATAGTCAGACCCGGCTGCAGAAAGTAATTACGGGGGGTCATTCGATTTTTTTTTGGGGGGGGCATACTTCTTCAATGTAAATCTAATGTTCTTCAGGCTGAATAGTGGCGTTGTGAGTCGGGACAACGCCAAAAGTGCTCAGAAATATATATTATTTTTTCACTTAAAAGTGGCAGTTCATCATGAAATCTAAAAGTCAAACCAAAAACAATAGTGCAGTTCTTTGTGCATTTATTGAACTCAAAAGTTCATTAGAAACAAAGCCGAACAGCATTTCTATAGGTAACTATATGTCCAAAGGAATGACTCTGTGACCCAACCCCTTTTACCTGTGAGTGGCGAGCAGTTGCCTTCCTCCGCTGGTTGGATTTAAGGCCTTACAATATGGAAATAATTTTATATCTCGTGGTTTTTGTCAGACATCTCTATTCATGTCCATGCACAATCACACCCCAAACATAACAGCATCAATGAGTGTGTTTGCATGCGTTGTGTGTGTGTGGCTTGTCTGGTTAAAATAAAAGTTTCCCACTCACATGTGAACATTGTAACGTGAGGACTCGCAGCAGCCTGGAGTGAGGTTTGACGTTTCGTGGCTCCCAACTATTACAATACGTCGCTTTGCATCACTATTTATTTTTTTTTTTAAATCCACAAAAAGGCAGCAGGAGACGCAACTTGCTACATAAATAATATGACGTGGGCGGTCAACCGGCCGGCGGACGAGCGCGCGCTGGCTAACCCGGAAGTAGATTTGTATGTCAAAGGACGCGCGACTGACCGCCCTCCACCCCCATCCCGATTGTCACTGGCTAGCTTTAGCTGTCAATCAAAGCCTAACTTGAAAGGAAGTATATGGTTGGTTGGGAAGTCATACTTTACTTGAAGCCGAAGCAACGCAAGTTGACGTGACTGATAGGAAAAACAGATTGGCCTCTCAAAACAGCGTCTAACCCAGGGCGGGCACAGCTGACGGCCAGGGTGGGCCCGGCCCCCTAATGCCCGCCCATGCCGCCGGGTCCGAAAATAGTTATGTTACGTTATGTTATGTGTTGTACACATATATCTGTAAGTATGGTACAATAGAGTTGTATAGAACATTAAATGTAATGTAACTAATGTAGAACATTAGAGTCCTATTGAACAAATATGTATAAACACTTAAGTAAATCTGAAGAATCCTTCTCATTTAATAGCATGAGAAAGTGTCCCCAAACTTTTTACTTCTACTGTCTACTGGACTCTGTGAAGCAGAGCAGCTCTCACAGAGAGAATTTTTTTTCCCTTCTTTTCAGGAAAAAGCCCAAAAAGAATATCTCGATTTCAAAGTTGCTGCCGCCGGCAAAGCCGACAAGTGAGGAAGGAATGATGAGAGCAACCTCGCTCCCGCGAAAGAGATGCCCAAATGGACAGGCGGCGAGGCTCCATATTCTTTATTCAATCTCTTAATCTGCTTCATGAATATTTCACACGCAGGCTGCGTTCACGGCTCGCCGGTGAGAGAACAGAGGGCTCGTGTCGGCCATTTTTATTTGCGGCTCTTCTCCCTCAAGGGAAGCTTGACATAGAAATGTTTGGTTACCCAATTTAAGTCTTCTTTGAAGAAATATATTGGCCCAATTGTGAGCTGTCATCAACGCGCACCTCCTGCATTAGCCTAAATGTTCCAAGTGATATTCATGTATTATTCAATGCGAAAAATATGCCCTCGCAATATTAAGTAAAGTGCTGTGCGAACCCCTCAGGCCATGTTTCACCTCGTCTGGGTTTCGTGGAAATTAGTAAATCGGTCCTATGCAAAGTCATTGGGGCATATTCACTAAGAATGCGCTGCGTCCAGTAATAGCGCGAAATATTGCACCACAATTGCACCTGCAGTCTGCGCCCAGTTACCAACCTATTCACTAAGGATATTGCTCTAATGATATACCGGCGCAAACACGCCCACAAAACTGACAGCTTGGAGCAAATTTGCACCTGATTTACCACACATGGCAATGGATTTGCGCCAACAACATGGTTGTTATAGTAACAGTTGCGAGAAATATGACATTTTTAGAAAGCGAGGTTGGACCAAGAGTAAGCGTTTAGAGCGCCATTAAGCTGTACAGAGCCGTCATTCATTCATAAAGTACAAATTATTGGTGCGATCGTATTTTAAAAATATATTGTCAGAGTTTGGCATGATTGTAAAATGCCTCCCCGCCATTGCCGATCAGCCCGGGTTACGTTATGGGTCCTAAACTAACACGGAAATATCCCCCCCCCTCTCTCTCTCTCTCCTCTCTGTGTTCAGCCACGCATGTTGTGCGGCAAATGGCATGCACTGCCGGAGATCGAGGTGCGTCAGGTTAATACATGCTTTCCAAAAACGTTATTTGCGTCACGCAAACGCAGTGTGGCTATTTGCGCTGGCGTTAGTGAATTAGACGCTGCATATCAATAAGTCCCATTTGCATTGGGGTGGGCATATTTTGCGTCAAATGTATGCAAATTACCTCACATACATACGCGCAAATAACACCGGCGCACCGTGACGGTCACTTCGTGACGGATTTCCCCATCTGCGCGTGTTTAGTGAATTGGGTGCTCCCAGATTGCTCCATTTTTGCCGGTTAGCGCGGTGCAAAGGCGACGCAAACCTTTAGTGAATAGGCCCCATTGTTGTCTTTTAATCGCAGGGACGAGAATTAGGCACATTGCTGTTATTTTTACACAGAATACTCACATGATCTGTTTGGCACAGTTCTTGACATTGAATGCCCTAGCTAATAAAATATATGGGTTTGGGCCTGGCACATTGTCAAGGGTGTAGGTGTACAGGCCAGAAATCCCATCTGGTTGAAAGGCACCAGCACTGCTTACATTACCAGTACAATTGAGAACTCAACCACTAAAATGTAAAATCTGACTACAGCAACACCAACACCACTGCAAAAAAATCTCTTACAATAACGACTGCTTAACAATTTATTTATTTTTTTTAAATCAAGCGAGCTGTGAACGATGAACTATTTCGTACGCTGCATCATCTTCCTGATCCACACTGACATCAGCAACGGGATCAACGGAAGGTTCGACGCATTCCCGCCTGGATACGTTTTCTTCCCAGACATCCTTTCTATCCGCTCAGTCACGCCGCCCACCGCTCGTCTCTTCCGCCTGTTCTTCAGTCAGTCAAAGCAGCGGCTGCATACTTTTAATGAACTTTTCATGAACTTCACATGAGTGGATGAAGATGAAAAGTGGTGAAAGGTGCTCATTTTCATTTTTAGCAGCCATTTTTGCTAAGTGGCTAGTGTTCAAATGCTAACATGTCACTCAGCCCACCTGTGATATAACATGACCCATACCTCTTCTTTGTACCGTATGTTTGTGTTAAAAACCATAGCGGCAATAGTCATCTACTATATTGAATGTTAAAATCGTTTAAAATGGATATAATGGATATAAAATGTGTAAAATAGTTGTTGTTTTTTTTTAATAAAATAACATTATTAGGTTTTTAGTTACATGATTACTGTTGAGTAATCAACCACTGAATGAATGAATGTTTAAAATGCATATTTTAGGTGCAGTATATTTCCATCCATCCATCCATCCATCCATCCATCCATCCATCCATCCATCCATCCATCCATCCATCCATCCATCCATCCGTCCATCCATCCATCCATCCATCCATCCATCCATTTTCTTGACCGCTTATTCCTCACAAGGGTCACGGGGGGTGCTGGAGCCTATCTCAGCTGGCTCTGGGCAGTAGGCGGGAGACACCCTGGACTGGTTGCCAGCCAATCGCAGGGCACACAGAGACGAACAACCATCCACACTCACAAGCACACCTAGGGACAATTCGGAGCACCCAATTAACCTGCCATGCATGTCTTTGGAATGTGGGAGGAGACCGGAGTACCCGGAGAAGACCCACGCGGGCACGGGGAGAACATGCAAACTCCACCCAGGAAGGCCGGAGCCTGGACTCGAACCGGAGTCCTCGTAGTATATTTTATCACACACAAATCAGTTAACAAGATAAATGAATAAAGATGTTTTGTTTTTAGCCAATTAGGGGGAGAAATGCCTATATTGATCAACATATATTTACAGTGTTTCAGTTTACGTTTCTATATTTTCTTTGATTGCCAGCTCTCTAAAGTGAGCATAAAAAATATATATATATATATATATATTTTTTTTTTAAAAGAACGAAATTATTCTCATGTTTTTTTTGTTTGTTTGTTTTAAACATCTATTTTTATTATTTAACCAAAATGTGTACTTTTAATCTTTGGAAATGTCATTTCTCACAATAAAACAATGAACAAGATAAATGAATACAAATGTTTTATGCTTGCTCGTTTTATGCTTATCTGGAATTGTGAGCGTTTAATTTCACTATAGTGTGTTGCAATTTTCATTCATCCATAACTAAATTGCTCATTTTAATTTGCATTTCATTTCATTTAATTAACTCTGTGTAGATTCTTCTTTGTAGCAATTTATTTCTTTCCTTGAAATCTTCCGGAGGATTGCAGATATGGCATTTGACTTGAATGCTTGTTTCACTTTTTTTTTTTTTTTTTTTTTTTTTTTTTTTTGTAAACGTTGTGCGCAAAAGTTCACGGCTGGCTGGTCATTTTTAATTGATTCTTCTGCTCTAAATTAATTAGTACGTCCGAGGCAGATTGAAGACAAATAGTTTTACACAACCGCGGTGTTAGAGAGCTGCACTGACAGCTCACTTTAATGAGGACGAGCGGGGGTGTTCGCCGGCCTCCGGGTTGCCCCCCCCCCCTCTCTCAGATGCCCCTCATCTTCTGTCAGGTCAGCGGTCATCATGCTCACCAGTGCGCTCTCACACTCTCTCTCTCTCTCTCTCTCTCTCTCTCTCTCTCTCTCTCTCTCTCTCTCGCCGCCTTTCCTTCCTTCTTGCCAGATGTCAGTGATTTTGGCGTGCATGTTTACTTCGCACAACATCGCAAATGTCAGCCTTTTTTCCCTATTTTTGGTCTCAGGAGATTTGAGGAAGTCTTAAGACTTGAGGAAGAATCACGAGATTTGAGGATGTCTAGCATGATTTAGCGTACGGTTCACAATATTTGAAGAAATCTTGCATGAATTGTAATTGAAGTGTAAGAGTCACGTCAAACAATCACCCTAAAAGCATTTTTGCATTTTTAAGAAGGGGTACAAGCACAGATAATGTCCTTACAATGATTACTTTGGTAAAACACGATGAAAAGGCCTCATAAAAAAAAAGATATTTTTGTGAATTTTGCAAGCCATGACAGCTCATTTCCACGCCCTACTGGTGTTACCCTGTGTGTGCGTGACGTCAGCAGCCCTCCTCACTGTTGACTCTCAAGCTGGCGATGACGAGCTGTCAGTAAGTTGCTCGCTCTGTTTTTATTGTTTAATTGAAGCAGTTTTACAGTACACAAAAGCCAAGGACATACAGTAGTGATTAATGCAGAAAAGTCAGCAAAACATGCCTTATTTGATCGATCTTGGAGACAAATTACAGAGTTTGATTGTTATACTGGCAGCTAAGCTCAAATCGACATGTAGTGACACAAGTGAGGAGTGAGGTTTACCATATTTAGAGCTGCCAATTGTTACGGTTGGAATCACCAAACACTGCCACGTTGCATCCGGTGCTGTTCCCTTGATTAGCAGCTGTCATGTGCTGGAGGTTGGATCCCAAAGCACAGACACAAATAAGGTTTTAACTATTTCTTCACACCGAGAGGCGTAGAACAAACTTGACTAGACGAGAAACAAAGGGAGTTGCACAGAGGGACAGAAAGCAATAATCCGGAAAACACACACAATTCTCAGACTGCTACTACAGACAGTGACTCGATCTGATTGGTTGTGGCTAAGTAAAGGATTAAAGATTGACATCACAAAGCTCATGACATCACATAGCATAAAACCAGTTGAAACATCACATAGCGTCTTTCCAGTTGAAACCAGATGATGGTTACACCAGTACATAACAGACACTTGACCTCACGGTCATGAACCCAACTTAACAGGTCATGAACTCAAACTTAACCCTGGCGTGACCCCAGACATGACAGCACCGAAGCTATCAAAGTAGTAAATTCTCAATTTGCTACTTTTAATCATATCAGACAGGGTTAGGCCAGGTATCCGGTGGGTGAAATAATGCGTCACAGCTTTTACTGCTCATTCATGAGTAACAAAGTGTAGTATCGTTAGCCCAAAGTTGGCTTAATGCCAACCTTAAGTGCAGATTCTGATAGACAGTGCCAGAATACATAGTTAAAGCAATTTACAGGTATGTACCTACATTAAAACAAAAGATCCGGGCCTCCGAATATGGTCCAAAATTTAGTGTGCAATTCCTGGATTCCAAAAGTGGACGTGTCACCCAAAATTTGAAGCGCCATAACTCAAACACCGTTCGAGGTAGAAGACTTCAGATTATTTCTTTTGAAAAATCAGACAAGGGAGGGTGTGTGAATTGACACGGAATGAATGACCCACAAGTCTTTCTAATGTTGAGATGAAATTTGAGAAAATCTCATAAGATTTGACACTGTCACGTATGATTTACTGATTACTAAAAGTCTGAAAAGATCTGTGGAAGTCTTGACAGATTTAATAGAAGTCTCACAAAATTTGAAGGAGTTTTATATGAATTAAGTGTTGCAACATTTGGGGGAGTCTTATGAGATTTGAGTAAGTCGTGTGATTTAGATTTGAGGAAGTCTTGGTCGATTTAACCCAAGTGTCAGGTGATTTGAAGTAGTCTGCGATTTGAAGACGTCTCACAAGTTATAGGACTTCTCATGAGAGTAGTCTTGTGTGATGCAGTACGAGACTCATAAAAGGGAGGAAGTTTTGTGTGACTCTCGTCTTGTGTGATTCAAGTCAGAAAAGATTAGAGGAAACCTTGTGTGATTTGAGAAATTCTTCCATTATTTACTCCAAGTCTCGCAGGATTTGAAGTAGTTTGAATAGATTTGAGGAAGTATCACAAGATATGAGGAAGTCCCATGAGATCTCACAGTCCCACATCATTTATCATCAGCCTGGCAAGATTGGAGGAAATTTAACTGATTTAGCAGAAATTTCAAAAGATTTGAAGAATTCTTGTGTAAGAAAAGTCTCACATTATTTACCACAAGTGTCATGAAAGATGATTTGGTTGGATGAGATTTTACAGTCTTGTGTGATTCGCGTTTTTTTCTCATTAGATTTAAGGAAGTCTTGGATGATTCAGCATGAGTTTTGCAAGATTTAAAGAAATCTCATGGGTTTTAGCACACAGCTCACAAGATTACGTTTCCTGAGATTCGAGGAAGTCTTGCATGGTGATGTTAGAATTCCACCATTACATGTTTCACAGCACCACAAATTCTATATTTGATGTGCTGTCCAAACTTCAAGGTACCCCTTATCGTTTGTTTTGTTTTTTTCTTCTATTTGAAACACAAGAAAAAAAGCAGTTTTCCTTGCCTCTAGGGGTGAAACACGTCCTTGAGTAAATCAAGTACCTAGGTTTAAAAAAAATGCTTGAGGCATTTCTTCTGCCTCGGATAATCGCTTATTTACGTTGCTCCTAGCATTTGTCATGCCGTAATGGCTGTGTTCACTCATCTTCCAGAATGTGTTTGGGGAGTTTCAATGCATCATTATCCCGAAATCACGTTCAATCGCCATTTAAAGGCTTTAAGGGCGCTAAAAAAACAATTACACTGGCATTGTATTGTATGGCGTCTGTTGTCAGCATTTAAGAGAGGCTAGCAGTGCTAGCAGCGAGAGCCGTCAGATTACTTTTCAAATCAAAGGTAAGCTTAATAGTCATAAATGACTGTACACACTTGCTGTTTCTACAGATCGTTTTAACAAGTCGGGCATACTCAAATGTGCAGTTTTAGTTGGCAAAATCACTACTTAGTTTCTGATGTACTGTAACAGTCTCAAAGATGAAAATCAATGGGGAGAGATTTGTCTAAAATTTGACTAATGTTTCTAGAGTGGAAAATGGTCTGCTGCTAATCACAGATTAAATCTAAAAAAACAAAAAACAAAAAAAAAGTATTGAAAAATGACAACCAGTCGGTCATTCAATTATTCTGTGGAAATGTTTTTTTACGTAGTAGTTCTTTAAAGTAGTACTAAGGAACTTTTCATCCTTAATAAAATATTTTCATAACTCTTCTCATGAAAATAAATAGTTGAATGGTACCTTTGCTATGGCCTGAGGCGGTCTGTATCACTTTTACTGGCAATAAGCAACTATGAAGAGGATGGTAGGAACACTGCAACACACACAAAAAAAAAATACAAATGCGCTGACTGCGTTATGGAATAAGTCACTTCCCGATTTCCCCATTCGTTGCAAAGACGGAAGTCAATTCGAAAATCGACGCACAATTATTGCTTTCATGGCAGAAGCTACAAAACAACAGAAAAGTTTTGTCTGCGGAGACAAAAAAAGAAAAACCCTGATAAAAGGACAGTCAGGAATCAACATTGGCACTCGCTGGTGTGAGCTAGAAAATGACGCAATGCGCTTGTCCTCATGGGAAATGTGGTCTTCCTTCAGGAATAATTTTACAGCTTTTGACCATATGGTGCTGCCATAATCAACATAAACTGAAAGTTCCTTAGTGTTGCTTTAAGCAAGCAAAAATATATATATATTTTTATCTTTATCAGAATATCCGATTACTGTATTCGATAGAATTTTCAGTAGGATATTTGATCTCCGAATACAAAAATATTCGATAACTGCAGCCCTACATGCCTGGACACAGCAGCAATTGGCTCTTCAGGCTTCTCATAAGAGAGCTTATTAAAGCACTGTATCTAACTCCTACAGGTTAAACATACCTGGAGTCTCTTTTTTTTTTTTTTTTCCCCAGCCAAATAAATTAAAAATCATTAGTCAGTTGCTCAACATTCATCATATAGACCCACAAGAACGACAGCAAGTAGTAAATAGCTTGTTTTTCGACATTTTTTTTTACTGACACAAAACGTTATATATAAAACTGTACATCTTTAGTCTTTATATGTTGTTGTACTGCTCATGCGCATCACAGACGTGAAGCGTTCTGTTTTGTGCTCTTGTACATCATGCTGTGTAATTGCTCAAGTGGCCCACTTTCCTGCACAAACCTTTCAAACTGGAATCCGGAAATCCACCATTGTACTTTTCTTTGTACATCCTCGCTCTGGGAAGCCGTCGCTGCCTCCTGCACCTTGTCGCTCAGCCACGTGTGAAATTAAGTACCGCTGCTGCCATCATGCACTGCATCATACTGTACCTGTCTTGTGGACAGAACGAACCTGAGTGTTGTATTTTTATTTAGTTTACAGATGAGGGTTGGCAAAAGGTACACTATAGGATTGTTTGCCAGTCAACTGCAATCTGTATCCTCTTCTGCCACAATCCATTATTAATCAGTCCATTTTATTATTGTTATTATTATTGCCAATAAAACACTCTGCTAAAGGAAAGCATCCACAATGGATACTTCTGCCGGATTTTCTGTTCCCATGCCGGCCATGCCCACATTTGACGCTGTATCTACTGGATCCATCATGCTTGCATCTACCAGGCCCGCCAAGTTTCGCTATGTGCTCCTTTCGTATGGGCCTATTGCCATCTATCCGTATGCTACATTAGAATGCATCTTGTTTCCAACCCAAACCCAAACTCTGTCACTTTAAAATGGTGTTTGTCAACCTCAAAGGCAAACTGCAACTATGTGACAATCTCGGTAATGAATCGATTTGGACTCTTGAGTGTTTTTTCCGCGACGTGATGAATTTTTTATTTTATCATCCGTCACCTTTCACTGACTTCTCGCTTGGAACCACACTGTGCACTCGAGTGTTGGCGTGTGTGTATGATGATGAATAACAAATAGCATCTTTTGGCTTTGAATATTCACAGCAGCACAGTAAGACGGCTCGGATAATTAAACAGCAGGGTTAAAGAGGGAAAGTGGAATATTTGCCTTGATAGAGGTCTCAACGTGCTTGAAAATTCACCAGTACACATTTATGTATCATTGTGATTTTTTTCTTTCTATTTTATGTGTCCAAGGCAATTCTCTCAAAAACTAAGCTCTGGAAAGTTTGGAAATGTTTGCCTACAACCAATTAACATGGACACACTGTCCCACTTTGAAGAGGAAGCCAACCATTTTGAGCAAATGTCCCCAGCATCACGCCTTGGAAAGTCAGTAAAAAAATAATCCCCCAAACTCGTTTCACCGATCAACACCAAATTGGATCGGCATTTTTATTGTATCAAGACTGTAAGACACCCCAAAAAGTTTCAAGGAGTCATGCCTAAAATTGAACAGGAAGTCCACCAGTTTGGTGTACCGGCCGTAAAATCATGTAAATAACACACACCTGTGTATAATACCAACCATCAAGTCATTTTTAAAAAGCTTTTTTTTCCCTCTGCACTTATTTATAGGACTGATTTGCTGGTAGACATTATTATCAGTGAATAATAATATGAGTAAAAATTAAAAGTGTAAATGAGGGGGGGGGGGGGGGGGGGAATTGATGGGGGGAAAGAGTTCAGGTTCAGAACTATTTCCCATACCTATGATTAAGGACTTTCAAAGTATTTTGAATATCATGTTTTCCAAATTCTTGTTCTTGCACTGTAGCTATTTTCTATTTCTTCACTTTGCTTTTGAATCTCTTTAACTGTTTTTAAATGTATCAATATGTGAAGCCTTTCGACTTACATCGTATTTGAAATGTGCTATAAATCGGTGATCCTTTATTTTTTCACAACCCCTAGGCACTGCCTAGGTAATGGTCAATGTCTAAACAATGTGAACATTTCTTATTAAACCATACTGCCCCTCGATTTGGGATATTTAAAAAAAAAAAAAATATATATATATATATATATATATATATATATATATATATATATATATATATATATATATATATATATATATATATATATATATATATATATATACATAGTGTTATTGGTGAGAATTTACAGTAACTGCCAAGTAGCGCCACCATGAAAATGGGCAAAAATGAGCCTGAAACCATTTCCACGAATTAACATGGGTGTAAGCCTATAATAACAAATCTCAAGTTGTGTTTGGATTGAAGTAGCCATTTTCTAGGATTCATACTTTAACAAACACCTACTTTAGGGTACTGGTATTTCCTAGCCACCACTGCGCTAAAATGACCCAAAACAATTTTTGCGAGTGTTTGTTTTTGTTGTTACATTATTATCATCATCTCAGCCAAGTGTGTTTGTTATAATACTGTCGAATGGCCCTCAGCTGCTGGCTCCAAAAGAGCCTCCAACTGAGCGGAAAAGTGCCACAACAACTGGTGAAGCCCATGGGGGTGCACCAGTGCTAATGAGCTCGTTTAGCTCATTGAAATGTAACTGAAACCCGTTGCCAGCTCTTGAGGCCTGCAAATCCCTCCCTCTTGAATTGATAGCTTATCAGCTGATGACGTATGATGAATTGAGCTCCACTTTTACTCTTTGTATTTAGCAGTTTTATTTATTGGTTTTATTTATTGGTTAGCCAGTGTAACTACAAAAAACACGTTTTAGGATCGCTAAAGATGTTCAATTATCTTTGTTCACCAAAACACATTGTTAAATATTTGAAAGATTACAGTTTCTTTTGTATTTCCAAAAATACAGTATGTTCAATTTACTGACGATTCTTTACAAACTACACTAGAGGCTAACTGAAGATACTAAACTGTCTTTCATGCTTACAAAAAACGTGTGGTAACTTAAACTTCACCTAAACCTGAACTGTCATTGTCTTTGATATTCAAAACAAAAGAAATAACAAAACACACACATTGACTGCACCGAAGACTACACTCTTATTGTGGTTTATGGAAACACAAAAACCCAATTGTTTACTCAAAAAAAAACACACAAAAAAACACACACACGTTACATTTTGTCCCATAGAGAATCTAGGACTGTGAAGCGCTCCAATCCGAACTCTTTCAATTTCATTGTGTTGTCGTATGCTAAGCGTCCATCATAATGTGTATTGAAATGAATGGGCTGCTATAGTGCAGTCACTGTGCATAATAAAGTCGTGCATAATAAAGTCTTGAAGATGAAAGTGTTGCGATGAACATAATGCATTCACACGTGCGCACACATCAGCCCCGGCACGGTGCAGTCTTGTGTGAAATTGCTGCCGACGTTCATCCGTTCACGCATCCGTTCATCGGCGTGGCTTTGCATCTTTAAGGCGGTTGGATGTTCTGACCAGCCTTCAAAGGCTTCCGCTGAGCCACTTCATCCACCGAGGAGGATTTTCCACATGTCCCGGTGAGAGATTATGGCGTGACGAAGCGGCAGTAGATTGTCAGGGAACAATGAGCTTTAATTAAGACCACAAAAAAAGTTAGTGTGGGGGTAATCGGAACAGTAACGGAGCCGGGACATTACCACATGCTCGGACAGGAGTCTGAAGTTTAATACTTGTTAGAAAGGAGAATTGCATATGTATGGTCATAAATCTGGCGAAGGGAATACTTGACTATGACTTGGTGGAAACAAGGATCTTGTACTGCACTTTCACTTTTGGTACAGTTACTGCTCAGATTTGTGTGAGTACTCGGCTGGGCGATATAAATGATATATTCAATATAAGGTATTCATTTTGCCGAAAGTAGAGATGTTGACTACCATCTTGTTGACTACACGTTGATGACATCATTGCATAGCGCATGTTGATGACGTTTTAATGGCACTCTGAGATGGCCGTCTTCGTCTTCTTTTTGTCATGTGCTGTTTTGTTCTTCGTGTGGGCCCGTTGTGGAGTGAACTGTTCTGGGCCTTTTGGCCGTGACATTCCTCAAGAGACAGTGTCGGTGCTTGACGGTTGTGCTTCTTCAGCGGCATGCTTGCACCAGCACTAATTCTGATAGGGGGAATGACGGCGCTATCCGACTGTCCCACTGGGTACCTGCAGGTCGCTTGGGTTTTTGCGCCAGTAAACCGGCAGTATTTTTTACCGTCCCTTGTTGCTCAGCGGAGAGGTCAGCGCTGCCGGACAGTCTACGCTGGTGCGTTGGATGGAAGGTGGTGGAGGACAAGAATATCGGCGCGAAGTGCGGAGGTGTGCGAAATGAAGCAAATTAGATGGGACTGGAAAACTGGTGCATTCTTTTTTGTGTGTATGTTGCTCATCACGGACACAGCAGCTGGCTTGTTTACGACCTCGATTGTAGCAAACTTAGCTTGTAGCAGACGTGTGTGACGTCATTAGGGGTGTTAAAAAATCGATTCGGCGATATATCGCGATACTACATCGCGCGATTCTCGAATCGATTCAATAAAAAAAAAAACTTTTTTTTTTTTTTTTTTTTTTTTTTTTTTTTTTTTTTTTTTTTTCTTAAGAGCTCAGAATTGTTCATTCGGTACCGATTCAACGTCTTATCATCATTGCCTTTTTTTTTTGTGTGTGTGTGAATCGATTTTTAAACTTCCATTTTTAATGGAAAAATATTCAACAAAACGTCTGACTTCGGGTTAGGATTCACACCTTGAGCATGGAAGAATGTTATATGAACGGAACATTAAGCCTTAATATTTTATTTTAATGCTGTTCAAACATGAAACAGATTACAACCTCTATAAGACTGAAATTTCAGATAAATAAATAATACATTTTCATATAAATCTTACACTCTACAAGCTTACTGATTAGTATTTTCTAAATTTGAATGAAAAAAATCGCAACAATCGACTTATAAATTCGTATCGGGATTAATCGGTATCGAATCGAATCGTGACCTGTGAATCGTGATACGAATCGAATCGTCAGGTACTAGGCAATTCACACCCCTAATATATACCGTTACCGTGAACGGGTGTAGTTTATACCGTGATATGAATTTTGGGCCATATCGCCCAGCCTTGAGTACACAATGTTTTTATGTGTTGAACATTAGTACACTTTGCACCAAACATTAACTAATAGCTGAACATGTTTTCTATTACTTAGTCGAAAGGAGGCTCACATCTGTTGGTCAGACTGGGAAACATGAAAAGTGGACTGGATATTTTGGGACCCTTATAACAAGGATGGAGGAAAAATTCATTTATTAATTGAAAAAAAGATTGAACAGATTAAAGGTTAAAATAATCGTTAGACATACAAATGACTGTCATTTTACATAAACTAGGGATGTTCCACACCACTTCCATACAAGTACTCAACTCTTGAGTGCTCACTGATATGCCGCTTTTCCATCGTACCCGCACGGCCGGGTACCACACCACACCTCACGCAACCACATCAGACAGCAACCTCCGTTTTTCCATTACAACTGGCGCACGGCGAGAAGGGTGGGCAACATTTGAACCGTCCACGCCAAGCTTGGACTCCCTAAATTGCGTGTGGATCTGAAATAACATTTCCCGAGTGGCAAGTCGCACCAACACTGAACCATATTTGCAATTTAATATAGACCACCATGGATGAAATATTATGATTCACAACCGGCTCGCGAAGACAGCTATTTCTGAATGGAGGTCTGCCGCTGGAGCTCTCATTCAAGTGAATAGGAACACACCACCAGCCTTGCGATGTTTTTTAAAACCACAAACATTACAAATGTATCCACAAGTACCTTTTAAATTGTAAATATAGTTCAGTGTTCTTGTAAAACATTATTATATTTATTGTATATAATGTATTTTTAGGACTTTGGCGCTGACCGGCGGGCGCTTCTGCCTCTAACGCTTAAAACAAGGAAATGGGCGTGTGCCACGGCGTTGCTTGAGGTGGTAGCGGTATTGCTGTCGGCCAATCAGACAACAGGTGACGTCACGGCCCCGCTAGTGCCCCGACGACCGGCGCTGCAGAACCGCTGTCGAAAGGGTTCTAAACAGCGGTTACAACGGAACGGCTCGGACCCGAAAAAGTCCCGTGGAGACACTAACATCCGGGGACAAAAATTGCCGCTTCGGTGTGGAACCGGTACGGTGGAAAAGCACCTATAAGTGACTACATTTACATGTAGTCATTATTCTGGTTAAGGTCATAATTCCGATTTGTGAAACAATTGAGGTGACACGTCCACATGCGTGGCGAACCGAGTTACTCTCGTTTACATGTCGTTTGTGCTCGACTGGAATATCCCTTTCGAACCACGATGCGCGGACAACATAATTACGTAAATAACGTCATTTCCACTTTATCTTACTACATTCAATAGAAGACATTATATTTATATCACTCATGACATTAAATAAAGTAGTCGGTTTCCTCCTTGCTCCAGAAGTGTGGTTCTTTGCTGCGAGTGACATTTTTACACCGGCTTGAGGATTTCCGTGGGTTACACGCCAGAAGCATGGACTTATATACTTGCATAATAGTCACAAACTGTGGCTCCTTTCGTGAGTGGAAGGGAGTTGCACATACAAGTCGTTAAGACCAAGACCAAGATTCCTTGCGTATTCAGATAAGGGAAGAAAAGAAAACAAAAAGAAAAGAAGACGAAGAAGAAAATAGAGACCGCATGCACACAGCGAAAAACAATGTGCCGTTTGAGGTATTCCCAGGTCAGTGGGTATTCCAAATGCATTTATAAGCGCAAGAATTCGGATTTTAAAAGGGTTAACTCAGGGGTCTTATTGGGTAAGAGCACATTCGGGTTATTGCGTGTGTTTACATTGGCTTACAAAACACGAATATTGCCAATATTTGGGTTTTAAAAGGGTTATTGCCTGCATGTAAACATAGTCAATAATGATACAGAGTACCAATACCACTACTACTTTTGATACATAACATTTCTCAAAACAAAACAAAAACAAAAAAAACAATGACAAGTCATTTTGAATAAAGACCTAGCGGTATATATCCCAATATAGAAATTAATGTCAATCTTCTGTTCGCTTTTTTTCCGTTTGTTCATTAAATACATATTTTGTGGAACACAACAAAATTAATTTAAATAAATTACTTGAAACAAATAATCAATTTGCAATAAAAAGTCCCAATCAAAACATGGTTGTACAGCTTAGTTTGTGCTTAATTCTGGAACTAAAAAAAATAAAATAAAAAATAAAAAAATTACCACACGAGCCATTGTGAGTACCAATACTCTGAAATAAGGACAAATATCGGCCCAGTTTTGTTACTCGCCCCTCCCTAACATTTACATGTAACTCTTTTTTTTTTTTAACCTCCTCTATGAACGACATGGCCCATCTGTCCATTTTTAAATCGAATGTGGCCTTTTAGTTTGCCCACCCTGCTCTAAATTGTCCATAGGTGTGAATACTTGTTTGTTTATATGTGCCCTGCGATTGACCGCTGACGAGTCCAAGCTGCACCGTTTCTTTCCCCCAAAGTCAGTTGGGATAGGCTCCAGCTCCTCCGCTCCCTAATGAGGACAAGCACTACAGAAAATTAATATATTGATAGTTGCGTTAGAGTAGAGGTTTCACCGTGTATGAAAAATTAGCTTGAAGCGCCTATACGCACAAGTAAAATACGCACAAGTAAACAAATGTGATGTGTTTATATTTCACATTTCTCTCAGTGTGAACTCATGTTTGTCTTTGATCTGACTTGCGAAGATGTCTTCTGAATGGAGAGCTTGATTATAAAATGAGGAGTAATCACAGATATCATATCCTATTCATCGCGCTTTGATTTGTATGGCTGTGGATTGATGGGTGGGTTGAAGCGAGTGCGAGTGGGGTTGAGCGGGCCCCAACAAACAGTTACTTCACGGGAAGAAAAACACAAAAGCGTCTTGCTCTTTACACTTTTTACTCTCTCTGGGGTCTTACTCTTTTTGTTTCTTGTTCTTTTACCACTGTTTAATCCTACTTGCAGTTTGTAGAAAGCCCCACAGCGCAGTGTGGTTATTTGTTGGCAACGTGAACCCATAAGTCAGCGTCAGACCACTTGGCAGAGACTCAGGGAAGACAAAATGATGGGTCAGGATCACATGATTGGATGAGAGATGAAATGGATCAATGAACCACGATAACCATAGGCCCTGATGAGAATAATTAAGAGAATTGTGATTTGCAACACGTTAAAGTCTTAAATAGAAAATTTGCGTAAAATTCTAACAGAAAGTGCAGGGAGCTCGCAAGCTCAGCAGCATGTCTTACAAAGTTAAATGAAGACGTAAACTATTCAATTTCTCATGAAGGGGGAAGTCTATGGAGTTAGAATCATGCCAAAACCCCGTCCATATGGGGTCCATATGTCATGTGACCAGCAGTTGACCAATCACAGCGTAGTAGTTCTTCAACGAGTTGGCCAAACGCTCTCTCAATACGGCGCTGATTCAACAGTGCCCTGTGCTGTAAAGTTTACTAGCTTTGCGCGTGTGGATCATGGGTTTTCGGCACATAAAACTGCTCGGCAGAATATCACTGCCAAAAGTCACATGAGTTGTATCCGTAATTGTACAATTTCTTTTTACGTACGCACAACATTTTGTTGTTGTTGAAATTGAAGGTATGCTTTTTTGTGTATGTAGATCACGTTTTGTGTACGTAGATCACGTTTTTTGTGTTTACGGGGTTTTGGCATGATTCTAACGCCATAGAAGTCAAGTCAAATATTTTCTTTACAAGCATGTTCTATATGCGCCCCCATGAGTCTAAACAATAAACATGGTACAGTCAAACCTCGGTTTTCGAACATAATCCGTTCCAGAAGGCTGTTCTAAAAGCGATTTGTTCGAAATCCGAAACAATTTTTCCGATTGTAATTAATGTAAATATTTTTAATCCGTACCAAGTCTCAAAAAACTTTTTCTAAGTTTTTTTTTTGTTTTTTTGTTTTTTTTTTTTTACTATTTTACTATTTTACACCATAAACTGCACTGTATACTGTTTACCATAAATAGAAAAGGGTAGAAATATATATATTATTTAGATATCCTATCGAAAATGATGAAAAAAAAACCCAAACAAAATGCAAACATTTCTTTTTTAAATTTAATAGTTCTGCGCACTACTTTCCTCTTTTCTTCACCAGCTTTACCACTTGTACTTGCTTTCTTTGGACCCATGATTAGGAGCTAATACACGATGCAAAACTAAAAAAAAAAGATTTGCGTAAATAACAATGAACAGGTCTGCTCCAAACGAACTTTGAACACGAATGTGCTACGGAGGAAGCATCCTGGGCATTTGAGTTAGCTCGGCTCTCGAGTGAGTCGCATTCAGGTACGCTCGGCTTTTTTCAGTTTGGTTGAGATCCGAATTTTTGGACGAGTTCTGAGACATAAAATTCTCAAATTTTCTGGTTGAAAACCGATTTGGTTGAGAACAGAGGTTTGACTGTACTTGTCTTTTTTGTGATTACTGTTAGAGAACAGGAATTTGAAATTACCGCCACATAGGGACGGAAACTAAATATGAAAAGTACAGTTACGCGGTGTTGATGTGGGCGGGGCTCTTGGCGAAATGTCAGCACCATCATTCAGACTGAAGGTTGCTGTTATATGCTGACCTTTTACACACAGCCCCCCACCCCTCTTCATCATGGGCACGTGACAAAGTGCGTCCCTGGAGGGGTAAGCTATTTCTTCTGCTACATCCTCCCTTTTAACACTGACGTTCATGCACCATACATTTATTACTTCTCCTGTGGAATGGCATGCATGTAATTATCTTAATGGGGCGAGCCGCAACAGCTTTGTCAACAAGTTTCAAATTTCAGTATGTGAAAGGGACAGACAAATCCCACCTATACTGTACATCTGCAATGTGCCAATTTTTGCATTAAGATGCTAATTCTGAAACACTTATTATACAACCATATGCTGCGTTCATGCATGTGAGGAAAAGTGATCGTTGTACATGTCACATGAGGTGAGGCCATTAGCTTAACGAGGTTTGATGTCTGGCTCATTATTGAAAGGGGTTTTAGCCATAATATGACACCACCAGATTATCATAATAAGTGGGCCTTTTATTCATAATTCATATTGATGGGATTAGCTGTGCATTTCAGCAACCTCTGCCTTTTCAGTTAGGATTAGTCGTACTTTCATTTTGCTCTCATTATGACGTGACTTCACATGACACGAGTGAGCCAAGCTAATGCTTAACTGACCTTTGCATGCAGTCAGTTAATTATCTCCACATTTATATTTGGGTTCAACTCTGGAAAATGCTGACATTAACAGGGAATACTATGTTAGTTATCATTGTTAACTTGCAGTTTGGCCGCATGACTAAGAGCAGTGAGTTAAGACATAGACTGCTGCATTAGTATTTGGCGCTAAGACCTTGTTAGCTAGCTTCTATATTGCCATATTCTGAACAAAACAACCTTAATTTGCATTAGGGCTGCCAAAATTAGTCGACTAGTCACGCCGATGTCGACAATCAAAATCGTCGACAATTAATATTAATAGTCGACGATTTGTTTATTTACTGTATGTATTTCTTTATTTGGCGTTCTGTTTTTCGATCAAAATCTGCCTCATCTCGCACTTCATCCACTGCCATGTCTGTGATGCACATGCGCAGTAGTGGTCATCCGCGATGGAAACAAAAGCATGATGGGTAATTGAGTGTCATGGCTAACCTGTGTTAGCAACAGATTTAGAAAATTCAGGCGCATTTCACCCGCAATACTTAATACGATACAAACCTCCCTTTCATGGCATCACGACAATGGTAAAGCAGCATTTAAAAAAGAAGCATATTGTGGCTGATGCCTAATAGCAGTTCGAACATAGCGATATAGTCATGTCTGTAAGCTAGCATTAGCACCGCGTGTGCATCGTGATGTTCTGTTTGGTACACTTTTTTGCATCTTGTCATATTTGAAAAGAAAAGATTCTCTGATTGTCAACATCGACTCCAATGTTAGCTTCTTGCGCTAGCCACTATGTAACTGTTTGTCATTTGATAGGACTCTGAAGTTTTTTGTAAGCAAATGGGCTTGATGTGGTGCTAGGTATTTGAGCCAGGATTTCTGATGTTTGAGAAGTAAAAGCTGACCGAGTGACAATGTAGACTGCTACGTTAGCTTCTCTTACTAGCTGATTTCTAGCTAGCCTCCATATTGAAGCTACACTGTATTATTGACAACCTTTATGCAATAAAAATTACTTTGCTTTGGATGTGGTGGGTGCATTTTAGCCAATGTTTGATAAAACAACCGAGTGAAGACATAGACTAGGTTAGCTTCTCGTGGTAGCCACTTATTTTATTCATTTATTTATTTCACATAGACATCCACTCAAACACACACAAACATGGTCCCCCAGGTTGGAAGTGAACCCTTGCCGCCTGCACCGATGGCAAGTGACGGCACCACCTTGTCACCAAGAGCCCGTGCTAGCTGCTTATTGCTTGCTGCCTTATGCTTGTTGTTTGTGATCAAAAGTTAGCAGTTTTGTGACAGATTTGTTTAAAAAATAATAATAAAAATCAGTAACACTTACTTGGTTGAGAAAAAGGAGTGTTTTGTTACTTTTACTTGTCATAAGAGCAGTTTACTTATTACATTTAATCAGCTTGTGCTCTTTAGTGAGGTCATCAAGAATCATTGTAGATTTTCATTCTCTTTGTCTTTTTCCCTGGCCAGTGTCACCTTTAGAACAGTGCTGTCTAAAAAGAAAAATGAATTGGCAACACAAGCACACCGTTGGGTCCAAAAGGGCAAGCCGTGAAATATTTGATGTGCACAAATGAAAACTCTCTTTTCTGTTTATTCAGCATTTTGACAAGAACAAGAGGAAGGAAAAGAAATAGCAACTGTGGCACACATTAAAATATTGCTATTGTTTACAATTGGACACTATTGCTACATGGCTCCATATCTGAGGAGGCCAACATGTTGTTTATGTATAAGTAGAAACTGGCTATCACTGACCTTATTTAATAATCATTGTAAAGTGATTATTGTCATATAAGTGTAAAAATAAGTGCATTGTAGAAACTATAAAATAGCTAAGCGTACACACATACATACGGTAAGAGTATGAATATGCAAGTAGCACACAAATAAACACATTTACAAAAGCATACAAATTGTGTACTCGCACACAAATACATAATTATTTACACAAGTAGGCATGCACAAAAGGAGTATGCATGTAGTACACAAATACCATGAATACACATGCAGAACACAAACAGACACGTACTGAAGTAGACAAGCATAGACACACACATTTGCACACAGGTAATATGCACTTAGTCAAATACACAAGTAGTACGCAGGAACACACAAATCACAAACATAAAAATACAGTACATAAGTGCATATGCAGTACACGAATGGTACACAATACTGAAGCACAAAATCATGCAAATATACATTACAACTACACAAAGTAGTATTCCAAGCACATAGACTCACAAGTAGCAATAAACGAGTAATACATAAGTTTGCAAATCACCATGCACAAGTACGTAAATGCATCATCACACAAGTAGTGCACTAGTGTGTGTGAGTTAAAAAATCAATTTTTTGTGTGATTTTTGCATGGATTGTTTACAGTAATGACTCTTTTGGCCCTCTTTGAGAAAATAGTTGCGCTATTTTGTGTTCTTCTTCTGTGCTCTTATAACGACGCTTTGTGCTGGATTCATTGAGGAGCACTGAGTCTGATTTGGCTATTGTCGTCGTCCTTGTGCGACCAATCACGATGTCACATTACAGTCGTCACCTCAAAACACCGCTGACAAAAAGTGCTTTTAAAGGAAGTTTTTCCTTGCTGCTCCCTGCCTTGTTGTTGACAGGCTACCAAAAGGGGATGTTTACTTACTTAACTTCAGAAGAGGGAGGTCTTTATTTGTAAAACAAAACAAACAAATATGTGTCATCAAAGCAAAGCCACACAGAGCCCTCTGCTGGCTCAATGAAGTCTAATGACATTTAGCTGAAACTGTTGTTGTAGATGTAATTCAGTAAAATAGTAATATTGTAATTCTGTTTAAAATAAAAAAAATACACAAATGTATACTTGTGAGACAGCTCAACATTGATCAAATGTGGTGATGAATATGATGAATTTTGGATTTTCAACTTTAAGAGGATTTGAATCGGGATTGTTTTTTTTTTATGCTTAGCATGATTAAACCAGACCTACCCAGAAAAAGAATAATGAATAAATTATTTAGGCTTATTTACAACATTAGTAATTATAACAATTAATTCAGTGTATTTATGTAATATGGATTATTTATGTATGATGTATGTAAGTAGAGTAAAGACTACTATTCCTTTAATTTTAATTTATTAATATTTATATAGTATTTTTATTTGTAGAATTGTAATGTTTTATCTATATGCTGTATTTTATTAATGTTTTTATACATTAACATTTTTCTATGTAGCATTTTTATCTTAATGATGATATATATTTATATGTATTATTTTTTATTGCTGGTATTTTTATTTATAATTATTAGACATGGGGGAGTATCGATATGAGGTATCGGTATTGGTGCTTATTACCAGCTTTATTTTATGGTAATCACAATGGCTGTTTTATGATTAGGAACCAGAAATTAGGAAGAAAAAAAAACAAAAGACTAGAAAATTTACATGAATCGCATGCAATATTAAAAGAAAAAATATTTTGAAATGTATAGACCTTTTTTTTTAAAACTATCTGTCATTGTTTTTCTTTATGTATCAAAAGTAGGCTACTAGTGGTATTGGTATTTGTATTCAAGAGTACTCATACAGGTGTCATAGCACCATATTTGAACTCACGCTAGCAAGTGAAAACCGGAACAATGTTGATTCTTGACTGTCCTTTTTTCCGGGTAACGTCACATTTTTTTTTGTCTCTTTAGCTAACTTTTTGTTTTGTTTTTTTTGCAACTTCTGCCATGACAGCCACAATTGCACATGAACTTCAATTTGCAATTGAACTTCCTCAGGCTATGACAAAGGTACCATTCAACTAGTTGTCAGTCAATTTTTCATCAGAATAGTTATGAAAATATTTTTTGAAGGCTGAAAAGTTCCCAAGTGTTGCTTTAATATATTTATTCACATTCTTTTTTATTCATTGACATGTCATATTCATTAACATTCATAATTTGTCCGTATTTATTATGGATTTGTTGTAAAATAAGTATTTTTGTATTGAATTATATTTATAGTTATTTTTTATTCATCGTTTTTATATTTAAGATGTATGGATTCGTAGTATTGTAGTATATATATATATATATATATATATATATATATATATATATATATATATATATATATATATATATATATGTATATATATTTATATTTACATTGCCATCCACCCACATTGTCATGTTTGATTGCGGCGGCGACAGACAAACAAGGACGGAGCGACGGGGGCTGTGGGGTCGACGGGGGTGTGGGGGGGCTTGAACAAGTTAGCTCAGCGGCGGGAGGACGGGTGCAGCGTGGTGAGGGGGAGTCCGCTCAAATCGCGCGGCTTGTGCTGCGGGAAGCAGAAGAAGAGGAAGGAAAGCGGAGCCAAATGCGAGAGGAAGACAGGGAGTGAAGGCTAGCGAGGGAAAGTGGGGGAAAGAAGACGCGGAGGAGGAGGAGCGAGGAGTTGATGGATTGGAGTATTTTTAGAAGGCGAGCCAAGGATTCGCGAGGACAAACTCGTCTGCTTTGTTTTGGTTGCTTTTCTCCCTGACGCCGGAGTCATTTTGTAGCCTTGCGCTGAAGACCTTCGTGGCTTTGCCAGACTCCAACCGTCCAAGCGAGGAGCGGCACGTGGAAGTCACAGAAGTGAGACCACCGAGCGGACGTGGACTGCCAATCAGCTTGCGTGAGTCCAGTTGCTGTCGCTGAAAGCCGTGAAACGAAACGAAAGAACCTGAACGAAGCTGCTCTGCTCTCATTGATTTCATTACATTCTCATCTCACGTTTGTCACCCCCACCCCCCACTGGTTTGTATTCCGTCCTCCCTCCTCCTCCTTTGGCGTCCTCTCTCGCTCGCTGTCACACAAGCTGCAGCGGCGGACGCTCTTGAATTTCTTTCCGCTGAGTCGGCAGCGTCAGGAGGGACCAACAAGTCCGCTTCGTGAACCAGCGCAGATCTACCTGAAGGGGGAGTGTCCTTCCCTGACCAGCCAGCGGGGAGTTCATCCGGGTGTGGATTTACCATTTACCCTGGAGCTACATGTGGGCCACAGCCCCGCAAGCCGGGCTGGGAAATGACGCCGTCCCCGCGGTTGTAGGAGCCCTGTGGGCGGCGGTCATGGCCCGAGAGGGGCGCTGTCACCGGTCCCCGGCGGCAACCCGGAGGCGCGGGACAACCCGGGCACTCACTTGTGCTCTGCTGTCACGGACGCGCCTTCACGGCCTGAGGCAAGTGTGCGTCCCCGGCGGCTCCCTGGGCCAAAGAGTCTTCTGGCTCCTGGCGCTGTGCACTTCCATGGGTCTGCTGCTGTCCTGGTCCTCCAACAGGCTGCTCCACTGGCTGTCCTTCCCTACCTACACTCGGGTCCACACCGAGTGGGCCAAGGAGCTGGCCTTCCCCGTGGTCACCATCTGCAACAACAACCCCATCCGTCTTTACAAGCTGACAAAGAGCGACCTTTACTTCGCTGGACACTGGCTGGGTCTGCTGCTGGCCAACCGTACCGTTCGGCCCCTGGTGCTGGACCTGCTTCAGGAGGACCGCCTGGGCTGGTTCGGCAAGTTATCAGACTTCAGGCTCTTCCTGCCGCCCCGGAACTTTGAGGGGACCAACTTGGAATTCATGGACCGGCTGAGCCATCAGCTGGACGACATGCTGCTCTCCTGCAAGTACAGAGGGGAGCCTTGTGGAGCTCACAACTTCTCATCTGTAAGTTGACTACATACGACATCACCTCGCCAGTCCAAAACCTCTCCCAGCTTTCATCATTATGTTTCACAGAGTTTGACTCTCGAGATTAATTTGGCCCATCTAAAAATTAGGCTTTAAATCTGGGGATGGACTTGGCTAGTGTAAACTTCTCAACAGCTTTTGTCATCGTGGGTCATTTTGCATGTATTATGTGCCCTGCTCGATGGGGTTTAAGTCTGGAAATGGATTTGGCCTGTCTAAAACCTTCCACTGCTTTTAGTCACCGTGTCTCATTATGCGGCATTCTCAATAGGGTTTGAGTCAGGACTAGCCAAGTTCATTCGTTAGTTAGCTTGAGCGTTATTGGTAGCATTTCGCGCCACATTATTGAACCATTATACCAATTACTTGCAACCCATAGGCCATTTGATGAATAGCGTGGAACTTACCCACATAACATGTTGGCAAGCAAAGGATGGGGTAGGGTATCTTTCTATACTCAGACACAAATGTGCATGAGATACCCTAATGCTTCCAAAAATTCCAAGTCCAAAAAAAGTCCAAACGCAATAATGCTGGGAAATCTTTTTTAATGGCACAATGTTTTGTGCTTATGACTCAAACTACAATTCCCCTGATGCCATGCAACGGCTGCCTTACCAAACAAAAAGCAACCTGCAACCATTCTGTAGCTCCATCTACATGTGACTCGAAAGCTATGTGTCTAGTGGCATCTTGTGTACATTTATAAAGAACTCAATGTTTATTGCTAACATAAGTTGTTTTCTTTTCACTAGTGGATGTGTGTTTTTCATACCTGGAATGGCTTGTGCTGTCATTTTGTTTGTAAAAGGAATAAGGTTGGTTTTGTGTTTCACAATCACCTTTTGGTGTTCACCGTGTGAAGAGCTGCTGTCACGCAAGTTATGCAAGTTGCAAGTTATGTGCTCGAATAAGATCAAGTGCCGACTGTGCAATTCAAAACTGCATCAGTCTAGCAGCATGACAAATGGACACCTACATACCATCCTGAGAATCTCTACATTACAGAACCTTACCCCAAACGAAAAACAAACATGTTGCAGTGAAAAAAAAAAAGCCAAATGTCCAGATTTTAGGAAATAAACATTTTGATTTACAAGGATTCTAGCTTTTACAGAAAGCACAATTTCTCTTCATATTTTCAGGGTCATTGCAGCATGTTCATATTTTGAATTTGTATAATTTTGTCAGATATTATGTAGAGCAACATATTTTGAGATGTTCAAAATAATATTTAATGAATGTTAAATATTATTGTAATGTTGTCTCTTTCGGTTCACATATATGTTCAAAACAGAACATCATAATCTGAAAAGAGTGGAGCGCCGTCTCCAGGTTGGGGATGAGTTTTCAAGTCTGGCGAATGTCTTGGCCAGACTAAACACATTGATATACAATATTTAGATATTTTTTACACCCCTAGCTTATACAAATATAGTCTTCACAGACAAAGATCCAAATTTTGCAGTTTCTAAGCTGTTCGGGATCACTTAAACGGTTACCGCTTTTGTAATGATTGGAGTCCTTAAAAGCATGTGTAAATCAATGACGCACAAACTGTTTGGACTTCCTGTTACAGCAAATCGTTAAAGCTTTCGAGCGCAAAATGAGTTGCAGCTGCATTCATTCAAAAGTCTATAAAGACAGGTAACAAAAAAAGGAATTTGTGGAAAACACTTGCAAAAAAAGGTACCTTAAGTTATATGAACAAACACTGACAATGTGCACATTCGATCCCCTCCAAAAGTATTGGAACACGGAGTTGCTCTGTGGGGGTTTCTCCTTTCAACCTATTTTTTTCTGCAAGTAAAATGCATGCTCTTTTAGGTTTAAGTGGAGATTGATTTGGCCTGTCTAAAACCTTCCACATAACCTTCACAATTGTCCCCACATCCCTTCACAGTCTCTGGTTCTCATGTTGGTTACACTTCTGTCTCCTATGAACAAATCCTAAGGCATCGTGGGTAAGTTACACAAACTCTCTATAGGGTCTAAGTCTTAAGATTGATTTGACAAGTATAAAACCTTCCACTGAACTTTTTTTTTTTTTTTTTTTTTTAAACTTGACTTTTTCCCATGCTAATTACACCTCTGAATAGGATAAAGTAGTTGTCTTTGACTTTTAACTATAGCATGCTCTTTGGGGTTTAAGTCAGATTTATCAAATATTAAAAGATTGTTCATCTTTGCTAGACCCTACACATAAAGACAAAAAAGGGCATTTAACAGTTTTGGTCGTATTGTGTGTTGCCAAATAATATCGACACAGCACCCCACACACATTAAGACAATCTTCCACCACCGGTGAACAATCCACTCTGCCTCGGCACACGAAGACGACCAGGCCTTCCGAGTATGCGGCAAAGGTTACCGGGTGTTTCTGAAGAGGACCGCAGGCTATAGGATGACAATGTTGGCAAGCTTTGAAAAATACTTCCTGCCGTCTGGGGAAAACACATTTATACTAAAACAAACAAACAAAAAAAACAACACACTGACACACATTGGATAGACTGCCGACTGCTCAAATAAATCTGGGATAAGATCCAGCACACCCGTGACCCTTGTGAGCCTTCAGAAAATGATTGGATGGATCGAACATACTTTGTTTTATTTACCACTGCTTCCTTGTCTGCCAGTCGCAGTGCTTCTTTGATTGGTTGTATTCGGATTCGGTTCACGTCACAAGGCCTCAGTATGCTTCTGCGAGAGGCTCGCGTGGAGGCGTCACGTTGGAGCTCCGCTCGTGCGTTTGCCTTCCGACTTGTGCGCAATACACATCACAATACACATCGGTGTCTGCTGGAGTTTCACACCAAGTCCCGCTGTCGCTATGGCTGGGGCGATTCCTCTGCATTTTATGACGGATTCAGGAAGTTCAATTTAATTCAGAAACACGAAACAAAGCCAATTTGCACCGGTGTCGGCCGTAAACTCTCCAAAACACAACAGCCAAGCGCTTAGCGAACACAGTTTTTTTTTTTTTTTTTTTTTTTTTTTTTAAAGTTATTGTTGTTTTCCGCCTCTCGTCCCAGGCACATATCCACATGCATAGCCGTGGTCTCCGAGCAGGAAGTCGATTTGCGCCGGCAGTTGCCTTCACGGAAACTATCTGGGCGGGGGGCGGGGAGAGAGAGAGAAAAAAAGAAAAAACGCCATCGAACGGACCAATCAGAAACGAGCTACGCCCCGCCATCTACGGCGTTCAAGGATTGGCAACGTGTGCACCGCAGCCGGCCACGAGCGACGCAGCACTTAAAATTCATGGCTCGCGTCGATCATGTGACCTACGGCGATCATCAACGCGAGAGCAAACGTGGAGGCATAAATTAGGCTACAGTCAGCACAGTCAAAGGGAGCTGTAACTCGTTTTGGACCCTATTATCGGGACAAATCCACTCTTAACGTACCTCAGACAAGCATAACGGTGGTGTCAGGCTGAAATCTAATAACCAACCATCCATCCATTCATCCATCCATCCATTTTCCTAACGGCTTATTTCTTACAAGGGTCGCGGGGGTGCTGGAGCCTATTCCAGTTGGCTTCGGGCAGTAGGCGGGGTACATCCTGAACTGGTTGCCAGCCAATCCAGGGCTCACAATTTGGCAAATTTCATACTGTATTTATCAAAAATGTATACTTCTGTTTAGTCCATACATTTTTATGAATTGTTGTCTAATCTAATGTGTTGAAAATGGCTTTTGCTCTGTGATAATGCAATATCAATGGTTGACCAAACATCCTGTTTTGGGGTCTTCTGAAAAGTGACAATTTTGGCGGTACAAGATTGTGGCCCAATGCCAACGACAATTTTATAAGACATAAGATTGAACCGGTCTAAAACCTACTCTGCAAAGTACAAACCCAAAGTTGCAGCTAATAAAAAACCAGCATGGCGCTGTGTGTTTTCTGGCATCTTCTCACTTATAAGACTTAATCTCCCGTGTGGTTAAAAAGTGCCGAAGAGAAAAACAAAAAGTTGGACCCTGTGTGGGCGTTACTACGCTTTTTCTCTCTCTCCTCGCATTGTTGTTGTGTTTGTTTCTGTGCTGCCAGGCCGAAAGCCCACGAGGTGCATCAGCCCGCCGCTGAAAGGGCTTTAATAACAAGCACGCGCTTCCATCCATTAGCTTTCAGTGCAGCACGTGAATGCCAGGCTGCTTCATCATCAAGTTAGCTTAGACAAAGTTGTGTTTGAAAATGAGGTCATGTGTTTGTGTGTTTTGTGAAACTGCACGACAGGGGCATTTCGTAAATTTTCCAATGTCATAATTTAGGCCTGGTTAAGTCAATAAAGGAGATAATTTTTATCCAAACCCTTGTTTACATCCTTACCTGAACAGTGATGCTAGGTAGCTACATTTTAGCATGCATTTGTCGAGATCATGTTTTTGCGCCTAAAAAGTAAAGTTTTTTTTTTTTTTTTTTTTTACACCTCGTCTTTAAACCACTTAGCCAGACTGTTTTAAAAATCAATTATTCCTCTTAAGCACAGAAGTTTCACCACCACTCCCGCCACCTTGTTAGTCTGTTCCCCAACATGCTAAAGTTAGCCTCATTAGCTTAGCACGCAAGCTGCCCTTCATTCCTTCCTGCCTTCCGTCGCGGGCAAATTTCCTCATGGCGCTAACGGGCCCTGTGTGGTTTGTGGCTGATCTCATTAGCGAGGACTCCTCGAGGTCTTTTATTTTTGCTGTCGACTGAAAAACAACTAGTTTGTTTTGGGGGGGTTACTCCCTTCAGTTTCTTCTTTAGCAGAAAAAATGCACAGTCTATTGCAGGGCTGGCCAAACTTTTGGGCTTAAGGGGCCGCATCAATTTGTAAAATGGATAGACAGGCGAGGTCATTCATAGATGAGGAAGTTAAAAGATGGAAAATGTTTAGAGTTTTACTGATAATTCCTTCATGCCAAAGAGTTTTTTAATAAAGTAATCAGACCCGTCGCCAGAGCAAGGGGGGGTACATCAAATGCATGGGGTTGGGGCTTCTGAATACCCTACAGACAGCTTAACTCGCTCCATACATTTGGATAAATTCACGTAGCACTGCCATGCATCCATCCATTGAATCTTACTAATTATTTGCCTAATTATTATTTAATGGTAAATACAATTGCCACATCCAATATGGCGGATGCGCTGACATATTGTACGAACAGGCCACGTTTGAACGCTGTCTGTAGCAGAAAAAAAACAAACAAAAAAAAACAAAGCAAAATCCAATCTTATTTTAGATCCTAAACGATATATGGCCCCCGTGGTTTCTTTTTTCAAGTGGCTCCCTTAGTTACCGACACTATGTAATGTAGAATGTCCCTCCTAACTTGCCGTACGCTGGTCGTGTGCGCCAGCGTCCTCCGAACTCCTTGTTTAAAACTACATACATGTTATACAGACATGTCTTGCCACAGTACACAAAACCAAACAATAAAACTTGCAGCTTCACTTTGAAAAATCTACGTGACTCTCGCACCCCAACATTGAAGTATTCGTCGAGTATAAGCCAGCGTACCTAACATTATTTTTAGTAAGGCCGTGATTGGCTGTTGCTGATAAGACTGGCCATTAACCAAACGAAACCACACCACTGTGAGGAATAAGCAGTTCAGAAAATGGATAGAGGTTTCTTCATATTTTGAATGTCTTAGTGATAAACAACTCGACATTAATTTAAAGAGATCCATGCCTCAAATCATCTTGGTGGGCGGGCACGGACCCCTATGACCTCGCCATGGTGACGGGTGTGACATCCATCCATCCATTTTCTTGACCGCTTATTCCTCACAAGGGTCGCGGGGGCTGCTGGCGCCTATCTCAGCTGGCTCTGGGCAGTAGGCGGGGGACACCCTGGACTGGTTGCCAACCAATCGCAGGGCACACAGAGACGAACAACCATCCACACTCACACGCACACCTAGGGACAATTCAGAGCACTCAATTAACCTGCCATGCATGTCTTTGGAATGTGGGAGGAGACCGGAGTACCCGGAGAAGACCCACGCGGGCACGGGGAGAACATGCAAACTCCACCCAGGAAGGTCCGAGCCTGGACTCGAACCGGAGACCTCAGAACTGGGAAGCGGACGTGCTAACCACTCGACTACCGTGCCGCCCACGGGTGTGACAGTAATGTTGATATAGTTTTTTTTAACATTTTATTTTTTATTTTTATTTTATTTTATTTTCAATAAATAAGAAATAGGCGGTCATGAAAATGGATGAGTGGCTGGCTTGTTAGGGAATAATACAGCTACAGCACTGCAACAAATACAGTATAGTGAATGGAATAAAGGATGGCACAGACTATACATTATGTGGCCTGTGGGCCATACTTTGCTCATCCCTCCTCGATATGGTTCAAGTCTAAAACCTTCCAACACCTGTTAGTGACATTTTCCTTGCGGTCTTTTCCTTTATCACAATATTTGGAGCCTTGTGAATCCTGACAAAACAGGAAGCAGACTGGCCTTGACCAAGCCTCACCGGGAATCGTATATTATCACACCGTGGGGAAGAAGAAGACAAACAAGGAAAGAAAGAAGTGGAAAGATCAATAAATCTATTTATGCTGGATTTTTGAGTTGGCCTCTACTCTCCGGCAGTTTGAACCAGCGTGGGAGACCCGTACATAGAGAAGTTCCACAAACCTCTTCCATCTGCAACACCAGCAAACCACAACAAATTAAACGGCGTGACGCCTCATCACATTGACGTAAACGCACATGGAAGCAAACCATTTTTTTTTTCCCCCGAGGTGAGCAACGCAGCATCTCCTCAGAAATCTAATAACTGCAAGTATTGTTCGCTATCTTCAAACACGCAAGGTGATTTTTTTTTTTCTATCATGACTCACCCTGCGGGGAGTTGTGTGCTTCGCATTTGTTGTTATTTAAGCCTAATGTTTCTATTGGAAACACTACAATCACTTCCAACCTGTTAGCGTCAAAACAGACCCCTCTTCCACTGATATGATCTGTTTGTAAACATGAAAGTGAAGGTGAAGGCCAGCTATGACTTGAAGACAAAAACAGCACGTTTGATTTGATATGAAAACATCACTTTTATTGGAGAATAACACTGATGAATGGTGTCAGGTATCACCGCAATTGTTGTTCCAGAGTGCAGCTTTTTCCATGCTGACAAACGTTTGGTGTCACAAGCCAGCGGGGTTACCCACTAGGAGACACGTGAGTCGTATCCAAACCCGTACATGGGATGGAATTGTCGTCTGATGTAAAATGCTGTCATTAGGATTGTGCACATCTGGCTACCAGTGATGTCAGAAGCAGAATAAACAACTGTAAAGTAGATGATCATCAATCATTAAGTCAAGAGGCAGGTGAAGCAAATTTTTTGAACACTGGCACAGGTGCAGTACAGGTTTTTTTTTTCCAGACTTCTGATGTCAGAAGTGGGATGGTTTGTCATGAGGTTTGGTTTTTAAGACTGGATATGGGTTGGAACATGGCAGTTAGCATGACAGCCAGGTGGCGACTATGCCAAATATCCTGGCTCATGGTCAGTGTCCAGGTTTTTGTGGTATCAGTAGTAGGGTGCCAGTTATGAGACACTCTCTCGGGTACTCTGGGTAGTTGATTCTATTCCACTCCTCTCCACAGATGGCTCATTGGATTAGCATGGACCCAACGGGTCAACCACCACTTACCTTCCACAGCTCGGGCCTACATGTGGTCGTTACTGACTCCTGTGAGTCGGGCTCCCGTCACTTAATTGTCACCTTCTGCTTTGCTCTCGCAAGCTTTTACTCGCTTTTTTTTTTTTTTTTTTTTTTTTTTTTTTTTTACTAGTCCTCTCGCAAGCCGCTCTTGTGAGCCACTCCAGCCTACGGGTCCAGCTAGCAGCTCTTGCTAGCTGCTTCAGCTAATTCCGGCTCACTCGGCCTTTCAGTGTTGCTCACCAGACTTCACAACAGCTGCCAAGTCGCTGTCGCTCGCCGAAATGTTAGTTTCCTCACACAAAATAAAAATAAGTTGTAGGCTTGTGAAACGTGTTCTCTCTGAGCCACCGTAGTGTGCGTGCTCCGGCATGCTTTTAAATACTATTATTTGACTACTAGATGGCGCTAAGGAAACTGGGGCTTTGATTTCTGGTGTCAGAAGTGGGACGGTCTGCTGTAGGGTTATCCACTGGCGGCAATGCTCATTTATGAACCTGAAAAGGGTCAGGGCAAGTTGTGTGATAGAGAATTCTATCACTTTGCCATGTGGCTACCCTGCCAAATAAGATGCCCTCTTGGTCAGTGGCCTGTTGATTCTTAGTGTCAGAAGTTGGGTGACAGTTCTGAGGCCTTCCGTTGGCAGAAGACTTACTTTAGGAGACCTGTTTCCGCTAAGAGACCGAGGTTTTTACTGGATCATAAAGGATACTTTTTCCTTTTTTTTGGTTTGTCAACAGTGTAACTATATCCGTTCTGACTCTCTCCTTTGTGTATGTGACTTGTTTCTCAGCCTGGCGATAGCTTGGCATGCGTCAGGTATGACGATGCACATCTTGAACCGTTCTCATGTGCCGTTAAAAATGTCAACGTGTCGAGTTGTGATTGTAACTGCACATCTGCAGTCATGAATGGTGCGCTCTCACATTCACCGCAGTTGTTTACGTCAGGCCATGTGCCATATCGATCCAGATAAGGGTTCCAGTCATTCGCCGCTATCTCATTAACCCCCATGCCTTACACCCCCCCAATCCAATTCCCCACTCCGGCGTTGATGACCGGAAAGCTTTCTCCCTGTTGTGATTGAAAAGAATGGTTGCTAATTTGCCGTCAGGGCTTCCACGCGGCGTCCAGGTGGCCCCGTCGCCATGTGAAAAGCAACAACCTTGAACACGGATTACGAGATTGGTTCGCATTCGAAAAGTCAAGCCGCTGCATAAGTGCCAAAAATGTCACTATTTTTCGCAACGCGCTTTAAAAATGTAAATATTTTTTGTGTTTGCGGTTGTAGATGCGAATGCTCCTCACTTGACCTCAAAGAAACACATACGGGCATGTTTACATTATACCACAACGCCCACCACGCTAATATTTATTCACTTTGAGGTCCTTAGGGCAGCAAACTCCCACACGAGCATCACGTATAATAAAATAGACTCTCAGAAATGAGGCTACAAGTGGATAGAATGTCCGCAATTTGGATTTTTCCTTAATTATCTTAAGAATGACACTTCTTTCAGTCCGATTTCCAAAGGTCCTAAAAATGTCAAATTCATGTCTTGTTAAATTTCTAGAGTGTAAAAGCTTAATGCTTGAGGCTGAAGTCTCATCTATGCTAACAGTGAGTGAGCCAATATCAGAGGCAGCATAGCATGCAGTGTACATACATATATTTTTACTCAAGGTGCAACCTACTAAAATACACCATGTAGGGCTACTAACTGAAACTGTCTCTACCGTGACGTTATCAAAGCGGCAAATCATCATATTTTGTTTCAACTGTTTGTTCTTAAAGACTGGATTAGAACAGAGCTAACAGTGGTGTGCTTGTTTTGTCTTGATTGATGATCTGTCCACACATTTTTACTTTTTCAATTAATTTAAATAAATTTCACGAGTTTTATTGAATTCAAATTAATTTAAATATCAATATTACATTATTATATTAAAATTTAAATATTAATGAACTTTTTTGAAGTAGAGTGCTAAATTTATTTTATTTTAATATTTAAATTTGAAATAAATATGTACAAAATAAATGCTAGATTTGAAGTTGAACGCTCCAGTATGGTTCGAATGCACACAAAAACATACCTGTTTCCAAATATATGTTGTAAACTACACTGAAGATTATCTGAATTTATTCTGTCTTGCAGTCCTATTCTCAAATTCCCAATTCTGTTTTTTAAATGTCAATTAATTCAGGTAATAATATAAACGCTATTTAATTAAATATAAAATCTGAACAAGTACTATTGAAATTTAAATTCAGTTGCTATTAAATTTATCGAATGTAATTTTTCAAATGTTATAATTAAATATTGGAAATACACAACATCCATTTTCTTTGTAAGGTACGACATACTGGCAAATGCATCATATTGACCAAATGGTATTGACCATGTTTGGAGCATTCCTAAGGCCAAAAGGAGCTGAAAGTGTCAAAGCTACAAAAGCAGAGTGTTTGTCATCGACTGCAGAAGTGACCATTCATCGCTTCTGAGAGGAATTGTGGACTCAGACTGGATGATGAACCTGTGTTATTGTCAAGCGGGGGTCGCCGTGTCCCCGTCCGTTCCTGGTGCTGCTGCTGACAGCCACAGAAAGAGCCGGCCGAGCGGGACAAATGGCCGCCGCTAATCGGCCCGCCGTCCTTAAGCATCTTTCTTCTCGAGCGATTCAATTAAAGAGTGACAAGAGTTATGTGGGTGACTCCTCCCCTCTGGCGACTTGATTCTTCATTGAAGGCGATGGAATGTGAAGCATCAATACACTGATTGGCATTTAGGAAAAAAGTTTCTTTCAGCTGTGTTCTTGCAAATTAGAACTGTGATACTTATATCACAGGATGTTGTTTTCTCTGTACTGGTACCTTGAATTATGAATTTAATTTGTTCTTAATAAACTTCAATTTACTCAGTCAGTACAAGTAAAATAAAACAAACCTTATTTATTCATAACATCAATAGGATGAACACAAATATTTTCCTTCATGCCTTTTTTTGTTTTTGGCATCAAGTGAAGCCAGATTCCAACCTGCTGATCATACGGTCTTATGCAAATAGCCGCTGTAGTGCTTTCATGTTGCAGAACCTGAACTAATGTGAGCATGTGAATTTATTTTCTCATTTCTGGCGGTCTTTCCTCTGTCGTGGAAAAGGCACTTGTGTTATCTTTCCCCATACACTCGCCTGTTTCGTACGCCTTCCTGATGAGCACTGAGCCCGTGTGCGGTGGTTTGGTCGCATACCAGACGCCGTGGCGGAGCAGCCGCTTTGTCATTTGTGCTCTTTTATCAGCATCGTGCAACTTAGCCCTTTGGCAACGATCCCGGTGGAGGAACACCGTCGCTATCTGTCAAAAAATGAGACAAAGTGTCGAGACCCCCATCCCCCACTAGTGCTCTTTTTCTTTCCATATGAGAGGAAGATTTCTGCCGCCTTCCAACTTTGCACTCACAGCCTTGAGACAAGAAGCACACGGCCCACCCTTCAATTCTCATTCATTGCATTCACTGAGTTTTTAGCATGTTAACATTAGTGCCCTTGGAGAGGCATCCCGGAGAAAGGTGGTAAGTGAGGGTAAACAACAAGAGAAACAAGGAGGAGATGTTGAGCTCCTGTCAATAATTGAATGAACTAAAGCTCTCGCTATTGCTTTCTTCTTCACAAATAATGGACAAGAAAACATGAGGCAATTGGCAGTGATGGCTTCTGTCTGCTGACAGCTCACTTTAAATCACCCTGTTTTCGCCCTTGAACCCCACTGTGTGTATAAACAAACACATTTCCACATGAGCCTCCATCATGAGTACAAACAAAGTCTCAAGAAGACAAACTCCTTTCAAGCTTAAACTCTCCGGGATTTTGACCAGCTGCTCCCAAACTGGAGCCATTTATACTTAAAAATGGATGACACTAAATTCCAAAACATTTTTGTTTTTTGTTGTTGCTTGTGGGTGGAGCATGGTGGCCGAGTGTGATGATTTGCCATTGATCTAGAAGTCACCCAAGAATGTTCCAAGTGTCCTTTAAATATTTGGAAAATTTAGTCCCCTATACCTGTTTTACTTAGCAACATGAAATTATATCATCTATTATATAAGCCTCAAGAAGCCATTAATTGAAAAGACTAGAAGTCCTCCATTTTTGTTTAGAGTTGCCATTTAATCTTCTTAAGACATCAACCCCGCAAATTTCCGTCCGGCTCACCTTCCAAACTTTCCCCAACAAATTTCACATTTCATGTCTTGAGCTGCAAAAGTTCATCCAAACTCCGACTCGTACATCTGTGTCTCTGTGACCTTCTGAGTAACCTCCTGGGGCGACACAAATGCTGCTCCCTCCAACACAAATGTCAAAGCTTCACTGCCGGGACTCAACTTTCTCATTTGAAACTTATTTGCACACAATGGAGTATATGCCACGGAAGAGGCGGGACTGTTTTTGCACATCAGTTTGTTTCCGGTTCGGTTTGCAACGTGTGGGCTGCGTCAAATAAACTTGTGCTTCCGACTTTGTGCCCCTCGGTTGCGCGTTCGCAACCCGGACCGGAAACAAACTGATGCGCAAAATCGCGTCCCGCCTCTTCCGTGGCATATACCCCATTGCACCAATGCCAGCGTGCTAATATTTAAAATTTTAACCTTTTTCAAATCTGAAAAGTTGTTCAGTAAACATAACGTTTAAAGCTATTTCAACCAAGTATTGGCGTTATTCTTCTTCTTATTATTATTATTATTATTATTATTATTATTATTATTATTAAGTCTTTGGGAGCCATATGCTAAACCTAAAATAAGTCCGCCATTTTGATTTACTTTGGAATTTGTTGCGATGTTTTTGGCCATTTTACAAGGGTCTTATTTTGACAAACTCCTCCTACAGAATTCATCTGATTGTCTTCAGACTTGGTGTGTTTCATCTTAAGATATTGAAGATGAAAATTTATCGAAAGCTTTTTATTTTGTTGCAAGCCGTTGCCGTGGTGACGCACTGATTGAAAAGATAAATTATGCTGTTTTTGAGGGTATAACCTCGGGGAAAACTCATAAAACTTTGCACACACATCAGACCTGTCATGAACATCAATATTTTAGAGATTTCATGTGCAGTTTTCAATAAGTGACTCAATAGCACCCTCCACAAAATTTTAATAAAGCATTACCGGTTGTACGTGTCATCTACATTTGTGAAAAATGAGAGGCATATCTATCAGCCAAAGACCTACAAAAAAAGTCTTTTGTAGCCATATGCTAAACCTAATTGGAAGTCCACCATTGTAATTTTTGGAGGGGAATTGCACATCTTTTTTTCAGCCTTTTAATAATGAATACACATGAAACCTTGCACACGCCTAGCAAAACATATATTTTTGAAGGTTTTTATCCTATGTGACAGTATTTCAACGTGCCACTACCCCAACGTGCAAGTACCCCAATGTGGCCAGGATATAAAGTGGCCTTTATAGCTGCTCGCAGCTCTAGTTATTATTGTTTGACACTGTTATATCGGTTATCGGCCCCCTTAACTACTATCTCTACTCCTGGTGCCTGGTCACCCATCAAGCCACAGTAGAGGGAGTAAAGGATGAGAAGTAGCTCCTTTTCTCAGGGGCTAACTACCTTGGGTTTTTAGTGAAAGTTGGGATGCAGACACTTGTTTGGGATGTTTGCTGCAAACCCATCTACTGTATACAAGAGCTTGCTGACGTATATTCCCCATTGGGGTCTAATTACCAAGCGGCAGGCTGACATACACTATGTCCACATTTGGAAGGTTATCGCCTGTGCAACCTAAATGTGCCTCTCAAAAAAAAAAGTGAGTGACTGAATGCCACTTTTGCGCTCGTTTCAGTCTGCTAGGCGCTTCTTCCTCGCTTACTGCATCCCACGTGTCTTGACCCGCGCTGTCGCGGCACCGCACAGCGGGGAGACGTGCTAATAGGGTGTCCATATTTCCAGACTCCTGCTAAAAACACCCGTGGGAGTCAGCGTAATGAGCCGGCGCCACCTGTGCCCGCCGAGTGATGCGGATTACGATACTTGACGTTGGCATCCGTCTCGCAAATGTTGAACACCGCCGCGGCTGTTCGGGGCGCAATTTGATGGTAGAGCGGGAGAAATCACACGGGAGGGTCCTGGGAGTCATTTGGCGAACCAGGCAGAGCGAGTACACATTTGTGGTTTTTTTTTTTTTTGCTCTCGCCGTGAGAAGCTCACTTCACATGAGTCATGAATAACAAGAGGGGGATCTTGAACGCCTCAGCAACAGAGCGGCAATCTAATTCCAGCTATCTGCGTGAAAGGAAAAGACAAAGTTTCCAAATTAGTTGCTAGAAGTCATTAGGAGAAGCACACTCCTTAGCAGATATACAAACACAATTAAAGCTGCTAGTCGAGATGTGCCTTTGAATGTGTTCAAGGTGAAACCATCATGCACAAGTTATTTGGTCCAGATTGAACCTTCTCTGCAATGTTAAGCCCATGCGCTATAATGAAAACAGAAATTCCTCAGATTTTAGCATCGCCCATCTGTGCAGTATGCTAAATTAGAAATAATCTTTTGGAGGAATTTGTCTTTAAAGGACCACTAGAAATGGTCAAAATGAGCCTAAAACTGCTATTTTCAAAATAAAATGTTTTGTACAATACATTAAATTATTTATTTAAGTACTGTTTTTTTTTTTTCTTTTCCTATATTTAAGTGCAATAAATACTAAGAATAAAACCTCTGCTTCCTTTTTGATGAACACTTGCCGACTATGTTAATGTTTTGTTTTGGGTTTTTTTTAATGTCGGGCATATATTTTTTAGTTGATATTTGGTGTAAAAAGTTTGAAAACCATTGGTCGAATAGATATGGCTCAAATTTAGTTGTCATGGGACAAAAATCCAAATCAAACCAAAATGACAGACCTCCTGCATCTTTTCAGTCATGGCTTCTTGGTGACTGTTTTGTCATGATAATTCCATGTTGCAAGGTCAAACTGGACTCTGGGGCCGATTTTATTTTTAACAAATTGAAACGACACTTGGAAGTATCCAAAATGAGCCTTATATGGCAGCTTCAAACCAAAACTGTATACTTCCTGTGTCTCTTCAGGCATGCCTTCTTGAGACTTTTTTTTTTTTTTTGTGATTCGACTGATGATACACCACCGCTACCAAATTTCAAGTTGCTAAATCAAACTGGCTTTGGCAGCCACACTGGGGCAGGCGACCAAACAATGTGAATAATTTACATTCACAGATTGGATTCACTTCTTGCTCGTTTGTCCCCGCGCTGACCCCCCAAGTCCATCTCCCGAGTCTGATGTCGATAAGCAGTGTTGCCTTGGTAACGCTTCGGGCGGTCCCGCACCTTCCTTGTAGCATGCTGACACTTTGTCCCCTGTTAATTGCGTCCGAGTATTCCAGCGCACGTCACCGGGATGTGACAGGTCCGCATGTCTTTACTAACCACTGACTTTGACTCAAGGACTCATCATTTTCTTTTCAAGCAATGCAATGTGTAGAGACGAGACAAGGGTACATGGTCTTGGTTCCTTTGAATCACTATATATACAATGTTGTGGAGTGACTCTATGTCAAATTCAACACTTAAAAAAATAAAAAATAAAAATAAAAAAATATATAAAAAAAAACAGTGTTAGCGCGAGAATACGTTTTTTTTCGCCTCCCAGTACAGTGGTACCTCTACTTACGAAATTAATTGGTTCTGGAAGAAAGTTCTTAAGTAGAAAATTTTGTAAGCAGAGACGCATTTTCCATGTAAATGCCCTAATCCGTTCCAAGCCTCCCAAATTTCAGACATAAATGTTTTATAAAGCATAAAAATGCATCAAAACATGTAACAAATACATGTTACAATTAGATTACTGCACAATAAATGAGAGTTGTGCATAATGTAAATAACAAAGAATAGAGTAAAGAATAAAAATGATTGTCATTTACATTTTTAACTGCTGTCCTCATCGTTTTTTGCCCTCTGGTTCATGTTCTCCTCTCTCAGAAGTGTTTTTTGTTTGTTTGTTTGTTTGTTTGTTTTTTTGCCTGGCGTTTTGTAAAGAATTGATCCATGGATGTTTTTTTTTTTCTTCTTCTCCTTTTTTTTTTTTTTAAACAATCCTTCGTTAATGTCCAAGGCAAACATCATCTTAGTGAGCAAACGCCCGACTGGTGAACACTTTTTCTGGGCGATTCTTTTATTAAACAAATTCTGAAACTTCATGGAAACTTCCGGTATGGCGAGGCATCTTTTTTTAAAAAAAGGCCCGTCTCGTCGCAATTAAAAACTTACTGTGCCTTCATCAATCACCAATTGTTTGAATGTTTGCACAAATTCGTTGGCCGTTAGTTCATACATTTACGAAAAACTATCGGAACACCTCACGGGCCGCGGGATGAATGATGAGGACGCTGTATAGACACCGATCTAGTATACGCTCATAGATACCTATGGTAGAAGGTTCCTCTTATAGCCAATGGGATGCCAGAACGATGCACAAACACCGATCTCGTATTTACGCTCATAGGTACCTATGGTAGGAAATAGCCATAGCCGAAAGTATGTTGCGTTCGGTAATGTATTTTTACCTTTCGTATCTAGAAATTTCTTTCGTAAAAAGAGGCAATATTTTCCCGTTGAGGCGTTTCATAACTCGAAAATTTCGTATAAAGAGACGTTCGTAAGTCGAAGTTCCACTGAGGACGCAAGATCAAGTCCAGTCTTCCTGGCTGGGTGGAGTTTGCATGTTCTCTCTGTGCCTGCGTGGGTCTTCTCCGGGTACTCCGGTCTCCTCCCACATTCCAAAGACATGCATGGCAGGTTAATTGGGCCCTCCAAATTGTCCCGAGGTGTGCTTGTGAGTGTGGATGGTTGTTTGTCTCTGTGTGCCCCACGATTGGCTGGCAACCAGTTCGGGGTGTACCCCGCCTACTGCCCGAAGCCAGCTGGGATAGGCTCCAGCACCCCCACATCCCTTGTGAGGAGTAAGCGGTTAAGAAAATGGATGGATGGATGATCACTTTGCAATTTTGTGTCATTCCTTGTTCATGTTCCTAGAAGCTTCGCCACATTTGGTTTCCACTTTCATGCATTAGTCCCCCCCAAAAAACTGTTAACTCTGATATGTGGTCACGCCTATACCACTCATGGTTTCCACTTTAATTTAATTTTAATTGTTTAACGTTATATCCGATATGAAAGCTCTGCAATTTTGTATTTGTCTATTCCTGTTATCATAAAATAACTTGTGTGGATTCAAACAGCATTACATCATCTTTCATACTGCATACGGTAAGACTCCACATTCCATTGACAGTTTTCAGCTGTTTTGGTTAGCAATAGAAATCAAATGGGGTCAAAATGAACTTAAGTTGGGCCGAGGTCGATGCTATGCGGTTTTCCCCAGTAGCATAATTCCAGAGCAATGTTTTTAGGACAAAAGCGCTGAATGGCGGAACTGCACTCCCATAGGGCGAGCCAGCGAAATTAAAAATCTTTATTAAAATAACATTATTAGAATGCTTTTTCTTCTTGGCGACCATTTGATTTCCTCTGTAATCGTAATTAGTTCCAGGTGACGGCTTTTGTGAGCGCTTTAAATGAAATCACATCCATGACTTTGATGTTAGCGGTTTTCCCCGTGTGTCAGCATCCGTTAGCCTCACGGCAACCGAGGACAGGCCACTGTTTTGTCACTCATATCCTAACCCCATCGACCGCTCCGCCTGCGGGTTGTCATTTCATATATAATAGATGTGGGCAGCTGTCGTCCATCCTTGTAGCAGCGGGGACAGAGTGGTCTGTTGTCCAATATAGCTGCTTATTTGAGGCTAATGCTGGCTCTGTGCTGGTTTCGTTTCGTTTATTGAGAGCCCCATTAGCTCCTGACACAGTTCAGAAGCTAGTCTTCCTGGGGTCTCTTCCAAATGCATTACAATCTTTTTCAGTTAAACATGCACACACACACACACACACACTAAACAACAAAAAAGTAAATAAATGGTCAATGTCAACACAGTGGAATAACATTAAATAATAGATACATAATAATTGTAATACAATCCAAATAGATGTGCTCCAATTGTTTGACAATTATCCCCAATATATTAATTAGTAAATACCGTATTTTCCGCACTATAAGGCACACCGCATTATAAGGCACACCTTCAATGAATGACATATTTTAAAACTTTTTCCATATATAAGGCGCTACAGTAGAGGCTGCGGTTACGTTATGCATCCATTAGATGGTGCTGCGCTAAAGGGAATGTCAACAAAACAGTCAGATAGGTCAGTCAAACTTTATTCATAGATTACAAAGCAGCTTTCTGACAACTCCATTCACTCCCAAAATGAATAAACAGCTGTTTTATTATTTTCTCTGAGGTAAAGTATTAGTATTAGCTAGTGATCCAAGATGGCGGGACCGATAGCGTCTTGACAGCGAGACCTGTTGCGGCTCAATATTGATCCATATATAAGGCGCACTGGATTATAAGGCGCATGGTCAGCTTTTGAAAAAATTGAAGGCTTTTAGGTGCGCCTTATAGTGCGGAAAATACGGTAATTGATTTTGAATTAGTAAATAATTGATTTTGCTCTATCACTAATCCATCCATCCATCCATCCATTTTCTGAACCGCCTGCTCCTCACAAGGGTCACGGGGGTGCTGGAGCCTATCTCAGCTGGCTTTGGGCAGTAGGCGGGGTACACCTTGAACTGGCTGCCAGCCAATCGCAGGCTCTATCACTAATTAATATTCCAATTACAATATACGCTTACAAATTAAATTCTCAAACAATCAACTGATTAATCTTGAATAAATTACAAATCCAACACTTTAACTCATTGTTACAACGCTAACAAAGTATTTTTATATTATTCTATTAATGAATTATTGCGTAAACAAAAGAAGTTTTAACTTTGTTCCTCCTCTTGTTCTTCCTCTCTATTAACAAAAAATCAGGTAATGAACCATGGCTCGATAAAATACAGTTCGCTGCTTTTGATTAGTTCTACACTAAGATAATATACACCCTGCGTCATTAACTTGCCATGTACCATAATCATGACAATCTGAAAACAAATAAACTTTGCCATGAATGATATCTGGCATTTTTGTTACAATAATATTCCTACTGAATGTTATTAAGAAATACCTCAATCAGCAGTTAACTGTTAACCAAGCCAAGTTATTCTGCATTGTTCTCACATTTGTTTGATATGGGCAACCCAACAATTCTCGCTGCCCTATTTTGAGCACCCTGTAACTTATTTTAATTATTTTCACTCTTGTTTGACCACACCACTGATGAATAATCCAAGTATGAAAGTACCAGAGATTGATCGAGCTGCTTGGCCAACCACTGAAGAATAAATTAGTGTCAACCACTACACCGTAAATTATGTTGAGTCAATTTGATTCTATTTAGATAGGGACCAAATAGACTGAGGTTTAGAGTAATATTCACACTTGGAAGAGAGTAAAATAAAGAATTGGAAAAAAAAAAAGTAAAGTGACTCAAGGTAGGAACGAACTCACAACCTTCAGCTTGGGAGACAGCCGATTTGCTCCCTGGGAACCTGCTTTTTTTTCCCAACCCCCAATTACAGAATCCCAAATTGTACAGTCCTGTTATGTCACCGTCCGTTGACCAGAAAGCAGCAGACAAACACAAACTGTTACTTTTGTTGACACATTTTTCTGTACTTGCCATTTAATTAATGATAGAATTGTTCACCCCATTCCAGTATCTAAACAAATACAGATACAAAAATAGAGTATGTTTTTTTTTTTTTTTTCACTTAATATTGTGAATACGTGTCTTATTAAGTTACTTGCTCACATGCTAACTAGCTATGCTAATCTTTCTGTCGAGAAGTCTTCTTCAGCGAGATGTGTTTGATTCTTGTCAAGCATCACTCCGTGTTCATTCTGTCGCGCTTCATCTATTTTGAGTGCGTCCCGTGGAGCTAGCCCGTTCATTAGCCATGCTCTTTGATGACGCGCCCGCCCGCCACAGACTACCGCTAAATAATTCCTACTCACCTTCACTCAAACTCGACAGGAGGTGGGAAGGAGGGGGGGCGACGATGACGGCACTAGCTAATGAAGCACGGGTTGTATGCCGCATGTCACGCAATTAACTTAAAGTCGCACATTAATATTTTACACAGTATTCAGATCATTATGTTGATGTTTGGACTCTTGCCGGGACACTTTTGTTATCTTTTACAAGTCAATGAGGGGCGAGCAGCTGCAGGCGGCATTGACACTCATCTGACTGCTACTGACTTACAGCTGCTGATTATTAAAACAAAAAAAAATCATGCTTCACAGGGAGCAGCTGTGTCTTTACATACCAGATTTTAATCTAATTTTATCAATATGTAATATTATCAAACTACTTACCAAACAGGGGTTGAACTCAAGATTCTTTGTTGTCAACATTAGAGTATTCTGATGAAAGTCTAAATGTCCGTGGTATTTCACAGCAGTCAATGAGCCCCAATCTTTTTTATGCTACCAACTAGGGGTGTTAAAAAAAAAATCGATTCGGCGATATATCGCGATACTACATCGCGCGATTCTCGAATCGATTCAATAATCGGCAGAATCGATTTTTTTTTTTTTTTTTTTTTTTTTTTTTTAGGATTCACACCTTGAGCATGGAAGAATGTTATATGAACGGCACATTAAGCCTTAATATTTTTATTTTAATGCTGTTCAAACATGAAACAGATTACAACCTCTATAAGACTGAAATTTCAGATAAATAAATAATACATTTTCATATAAATCTTACACTCTACAAGCTTACTGATTAGTATTTTCTAAATATGAATGAAAAAAAATCGCAACAATCGACTTATAAATTCGTATCGGGATTAATCGGTATCGAATCGTGACCATTCGTATCGGGATTAATCGGTATCGAATCGAATCGTGACCTGTGAATCGTGATACGAATCGAATCGTCAGGTACTAGGCAATTCACACCCCTACTACCAACTATATTTCACAAAAAGACATATTTTAAAAACAAAATTCACCTTTAGGCTGAATGTAGTTGGAATTAGTGTTGTATTGTACCCACAAATGTCGTAAACATAAAGTTCTCGTTATCTCACTGTTGTCCACACATTATTGGACATAACATTGAAGCCACAAAAATGGAGCTTCCTTTCACGCCACTACCCTTGCTCCTCGCCGCCAGTCCTGTGGTCCAGCTGTAGCTGGCATAAATCTTTTAATACTAACAGCGATTGGGCTAGCTAAAGTTAGCGATGCAAGGTTAATCGCTATGGTCATCCAAAACCACCTCAATTTTTCATACTCTTACCCGTGCAGTTGTATGAAGTGAAGACTGTGTTTGCCCAACATGTGAATGATCCACAAAGCGTTATAGCGTTGCAAATGCAGCAGGTGGGCAAGTCGGAAGTCCTCTGTAAAAGGGAACTATTAGAAAACGAGATGCCAAAAGCGTGATTAGCGATTGGTCTACTTCAAGCAAGTCGACTCGTCGGTTCAACCCCTACCTACCAGTCTATCATCTACTGACTGAACGACATATCTACTTACTGTAGCCTACCTACCAAGCCAATGGATTAGCTAGTCTTGTCATTTTCCATGCTAGTTATTATTAGCCATCATACTTTCAGCTACTATGCTCTTATCCTGTTGGAATTCGTCTGGTAAAATTAGTTTTGTATATGCATTTGGCATTTCAAAAACATTAATTGTATAACTCTTAACTCTGAAACTTTGTTATATTGTCCCTCTTCATTGTTTGAAGAGTCCAGCTCCCAGTCATCGTCATCACCACCATCATCATGAAGTGGGCATTAAATTCAGGCTGTTGGTGGGGTGCAGCATCCTCACCAGCTTGGCTGTGATTAAACTGAGAGTGGAACAGCTGTGAAATAAATGTGAATAAAAAAAATACATTAAAAAAACACAAAGTCTGTCTCCTCGGGTGAGCACCAAAACATCTGTTGACCATTTCGAACTTCTGCAGGCATTTGGAAGGATTTTGGGAATGCAGAGCAAGCCATGCTATGGCAATATGTGACAAGACAGTGAAAAAACACCACTGATCGGAATATATGACTGGATAGTCGATTGGACTTTTGAAGTCGTGGGGCTGCAATATTGCTTCTCCCAAGAAACGTTTCTCGGCATATGATCCTTATACATTTACAGTATCGAAATTGGAGAACATTTGAGACAGTACTTAGCATGATTTATGGTGTTTTAAATTTAAACATAAACAAGAGGACTTCAGACATTTTACAACTTGTCTTATTGATGTTTGCAGGGGGAAACTTATCTAAATATGTTTTATTAAAGAATTATAACTGTAATTCAACAAACGATGCCTCTGCCAAATCTAATAATGGGATCTACGGAACTGAGCGATAAAAGAAAAAGTTGGTCTTCAAAGCAGCACATTGTCCACTTGTTATTTATTTTATTTTATTTTTTTACTCATTAAAAATAGTGACCACCCCGGCACAACCGCCTCTAGCCGCACAAGTCCCCCCACATCTCCCCCCTCCCATCTCCGGCCTTATACTAACTGCCTATGAACTGTATATGTCTCATCTGTATGTATACCGTATAGTTTATACAGTAGTCTGTTCGTGAGGTGGGAGGAGCAAGATGGCCGCCCTGTGACTTCAACGGCTTGCACAGGTGTGTATGGGCTATCGGCTATCCAGTCATATATTCAGGTCAGTGGAAAACAGGCACAGTTTTCTGTGGAGTTGGCAGAAAGGGCTGAATGTACATACTGTATGCACATAGAAAACAAGGCAGGTGCTGTCAACCTCATACTAAACATAACCAACTCATCTATCAGTCAAACAGCTCATCTGTCCATCGACCTACCTACCACATATAACTGTTTTTTAGAGTACTTGTTGACTTCTCATTCATACCAAGTACCTACCAAGACTTGATAATGACATTCCATCTTGCAATTGTGGGGAAATGTGCTTTATTTTGATAAAATGTTTCAAGAAATGGCTTGAGTTTTGCTCACATACAACACTCCTTGGCAGACAAAAACTCCCAAATTTATACTCATTTGGCGCTGGCTCTGTTATTCAATTCAGTCAACGTAACACAACAACAGTGCGCAATATTTAATTTAGCCTCACTCTCGAAGCACGACTGATCGATCTGCTTTATCAAACTGCTACACGAGCATGTGGCATTTTTTAAGATTTCTGAATGGTAATGGTTTTGGAGATGCAAGAATCCAACCAGACAGCGAAAGTGGGGGCTCACGCTCGCCAGGCGGAGAATGGGCAGGCAGACGAGAGAGCGAGGAGGCGCATGTGCTCCAGCCTCCTTTACCACGGCTTTGTGACGGGACTTTGGCTGGCTCAGCGGAAGCCAAGCAGCGTGGACCTGGCTCCCAATCCACCTACCAGGAAGATTTACAGTATGTCTGGATAGTGAAGTGGTGTTGGAGGAGTTTTACGTACGGGTAGAGCTGTACAGTATCGGCACCGATCCTGGTATCGCCATCAGTGCATTTCTAATACCGATGTATCAACCACCTCCCATACCAACCTAGCTATACACAAACTAGTGGGCCCACCTACCTACCAACCTACCTACCAAGCCACTTCCTGACGAACCAACCCATCTACAGTACATATATACACATATTTTTAACCCACCTATACCAATCTTTCAATTAACCTACCTAACAACTTAACAACCGATTACCTTACCTGTTAATGATGCACATTTCCGACCAAGTAATGTATCAACTCTCTCCCAATCCCTCTACCTATCTACGTGGGAATATATATATTTTTTAAACTCTGGTGAACACCTTCTTCCCCTTCCTGAGCAGCATGTTGAAATAGAGATAAAGCCTCTGCGGTGTGGTTTTATCCTGCAGCGCCTCCGACCTTCATGCCGCACGAGTTTCAGAGCGGAACCGCAGAGCCGTGCCGGTGCATTTTTGATTCTCCCAGGCGATCCGTCTGTGTCCGTGCGTCACGCCAGTGATGTCACAATGACATCACCGTCAATTATAAAGGGACGAGCGTGACGCGTAGGTGACGTGGGGTGATGCTTGACGTCAGGCGTGTTTGACGTTTGATGCATGTGGACAGGTGTCATCTCTTCTCATGTTCTGGTGAGAGGAAAATCAGGCCAAGCTGTCACACTGATCATATTTACTGCACTATTTCTTTCTCCTCATCTATCATCTACTAACCTACTCATCTATTTACCACACTATATTACCTCCCTAACTAATATATCCATCTACCTACCCATTTATCATCTGCCAGCTGAGCGCGCTGCCTACCTAATCAACTACCATCTATGATTCATCTACTTACATAATGTACAATGTTGTCGCCTCCATTATAGCAATGTCGTAAATAAGTATTTGCGGCTGATATTCATGAATTCATACAATGATGGTAGGGCAATCAAAGTCACTCTTGTCACACAGAACCTCACAAACACTCTTGGAGCACAAACCCCTCTTTATTGAACTCAACAGTCACACAAGTGACAAGCGAAACATTGCGTCCACTCTCCAGGCACGACCAATCAGCCCACACATAATCCAACTGTTACATTAGATTAACAGTTCCTTTGAGAGTAAAACAATTACTCATATCTGGAGAGTGAGGCACAAGGTTGACATACTTTTGTGCTTCCTTCTCGTATTCTACATTTGTGGAATAGAGCTAATGCAATACCCACCACTTCAAAATAACAATTTTAATAGGGCTGGGTTTAAAACATCGAATAATTGATTTTTTTTTCTTTTCAAGTGTGATATTGATTCATAAAACTATGAATCAATTATTTTAATATCTCTTTTTTCCCCATAAATTAATTAAAAAATGTAAATTTAAAGGCTGCATCTTTCTGTATCATACTGTTTTCTTGGAATTTGCTTTTCAAATGAATTTAAAAGTTATTTTCTAACATTTATGAATAACCTGACTTATTAAACTTGACAATTCTAAATCTTTTTCATTTATTTTTGTTTACAATTATTGAATTAGAATTCTGAAGACATTTTCATCTCATCCATGCTGGTGTCAATGTTTGTTTCACATTTAAGTGATTATAACACGTGTTACTTTTATTAATAAGTGAATAATTTAACCAGATACTGCCTCCGCAAAATTTTATTTGCAAATTATTTTCTGTAGAGTTTTTTTTGTTTTGTTTTTTTAATCCTGTCCTTGATATTTAAGAAAAAATGATGTTCCACAATTAATCAATGTCGGATTGAATTGACGTAAATCAAATCGAAACAGAAAAAAATCTAGATCGAATCAAACTGAACACTTCGGAATCGAAATCAAACTGATTGAGGGAATTAGAATCGATACCCAGCCCTCAATATCAAGGATAGTTATATCGCATGGTTAACATTTTGTATACGTTGTTAATTCATCCTTTGATCAGACCCAAAATACACTTCTTGCATTTGACGTTGTCACATATTTTTAGAACTCAAGAGGTAGACACATCAGGCAAGAAAACAAATGGGTTGCTATGAATCGAATTACTGGAACTGGTTCTCAATAAGAACCGTTTTTTTATTCCCATCCCTACCTTCATGCTAGCCAGTCCATTTGCAATCTTTCTATCACTTCCTTCCTCCCTTCTTATTTTCTTTCCTTCTTTCCATCTTTCTGTCTTTAGTAATTCATTAAAAATAAAAATTCTACCAGAAAAACAATTTGCAGTCATCACTGGCCAATGTAAAAGCCCCAAAATGGCGTCTCTCGGCGCCCGCGATATTGCGGCACATCCTGTGAGCATGCCACGCGAGAAGGATGATCACCGAGCGGCGAGCGAGGTTAAACGTCATCAGAAAAGACGCGAAGGCCGCAGTCCATGTGAAGTAAATCCTCCTTATCGGGAGTGCCACGTCTCTCGGGGAGAGGCGGTGATTTATTTATTTGCTCCCGCTATTTCGCAGCTGTCAGAGCGGCAAAGTGAAAAGCGACCATTTGAATGGAAGAGCTGCTGCGACGCGTCTTGTCTAGGCAGCTCAAAGCCTGCCGACGCGGGGAACTGAAAAGACACTAAGCCACCGAAAATAAGCCAGACACACTCCAGCGCATCCCGAATCTGCCGGACGATATATTTGGCTAGGAAAATTATAGTTTACAAGTAATATTTTTCCCTTAAGGCACGAGTTTGTCACAAAAGATTGAGACTAAGTTGTGAAATTGAATTACAACTTGTATTTTCCAGGCAAAAGGTCACTAAAAGAAAAGTTATTGTGGACATACAAAATCTTGCTGTTGAAACACTATTGATCCCAAAAAGGCTGTAGACCACAAAAGACAAGTCTTTCGGTAATTCTATTCCAGACACAAAAATTACACATTACAATTATTATTTTTATTATTATTATTTGGGCCACAAATTTTGTATTTTGGCACAAAAAATGATATTCACACACAAAAATGTGTACACTGAGCTGTGAAAATGTTTATTTTTATTTTTGTCTGGAAAGATGCATTAGATCACCGGAATAGAACACAAATTGTATTCTGTCCTAAAAGTGGTTCTAGTTCTGTGTGAAAGACACCAGAATGGAAGTGAGGGATGTGCGTCATCCAGACACTGAGTCAGCACATTTTGTCCAAACAATTCCAGGTAATGTTTTGTGAATATGGTCTGTGTCTAATTTCTTTTTCTCTGAGTTCAGACAAATAGTTTAGTAGGCTTTATACCTATGGAACAAAATGGCCGACAAGCACTCATCACCTCTAGAATGACGAATCAGCAGCCGGCATTGGGCTGGAACATTTTGTTTATTTTTTTACAGTAATTTTCCCTCTGAGTGTGTGTGCTCTTAATGCTTCAGACATAATGAGGGCGATATTGTTGTGAATGCACCGCTTTCCAAATGGGGGGCACCAGGGCAGGCAAAAAAAAATAAAAAATAAAATACAACAAAGCAAGTCAAGTAAGTATTTTTCAAACACATGTCAATTAATTTTATAAATATTTTAATTAGCAATATATACCTTTTTTTCTTTATTTTAGAAGTCAGCTTAATAATGGATTTAAAGAATAATTTTATATTAAATAATTTTTATTAAATGTAAACACATTGTAATATGAGTTGTTTGATAAATAATGTTGTCATTATTGCTAAATTAATAATTGTAGAATACTTTTATTAATACATTATTTTACAAATGTAAAACAAAAAATTCTAAAAAAAATAAATAAAAATATTTGTGTTAATATATTCATGATTTGTTTTGAGTCAATAATAAATGAACTGCTACACATAATTTAATATTTAAATAATAATAATAATAATAATAATAATAATAAATATATATAATATAATAAATTAATTTCTTTATTTTTACAAATATTTTAATTAGCAATATATACCTTTTTTTTAACTTTATTTTAGATCAGCTTAATAATAGATTTAAAGAATAATTTTATATTAAATTATTTTTATTAAATTTAAACACCCATGTTGTTGAGTTGAGTTGATAAAAGAGTTGTTTGATAAAACATTGTCGTTATTGCTAAATTAATAATTGTAGAATACTTTTATTAATGCATTATTTTACAAATGTAAATTAGTAATAAACAATTTTAAAAAAAAACATTTGTGTTAATGTATTGGTGATTTATTTGTTTGAGTTAATAATAAGTGAAATGCTACAAACATTTTAATATTTTAAAAAAATTTTAAATCAGTTCCAAAAATAATTTGAATACGTGATTAAGAAATAATGTAATAATACATTTGAATAATTATAGATAAGCCAACGCAAAAAAAAGCATAATTATTTGAAATTATACCTTATTCAACTGCATCAATTATTGCTTTTGTTGTTGTTATTGTTGTGCTTAATTTAAGTGATTAATTTAGCAAGTCAGCTTGCTAACGCAACGTATAGCCACCTTGTTAACAAAAAAGTGATTGCTTTAATTTGACCTTTAAATGGTATACATTTTTAAATAGAGAAGTTTGAAAGTAATCTAATACAAATATAATCTGACATTTGGTGGTCACCAGGCAAAAATAGCCTTGTTAGCACGCATTGTAGCGTGTCACATCCAGCAATTAGCCTCCACTGCCACTGCACGATGATTATGCACGGCATGCTGGGCATCATGGCCCGTTTTAGGGGTCTGGGTCTGACTTGCGTTCTGTTCTGCAAGGTTCCACTGTGTCTTTAAACAGCTGAGCATTCGGATCACGGACCCTAGAAGGCCTTCACTCCCTCTAACATTACTACTTTTTAAAAACAAATGATGCGTGTCGGACTGCGTCCCCAGGCGGCACGCTGTGTCCGCCAAAGTTACATCCTCCTTAAATGATTTTGTGATGGGAGACCAGTGTTGGATTGCGAATCGCCGTAAACTGAAAGTGAGGGATTCTGTAGTAAAAGCTGCTATCAGAAAGTTAGCGACGAAAACAAACGGAACAGATTGGCTGTAAATCGGACCTGCCTCATCCAAACATCTCGATGACTTACTGTATATACAGTATCCTAAATTAACTAACAGCTATGCATTGTCAGGTCATTCATTTTGAAGACTGTATTAAATATGGGATAACTTGTTTTGTCTAAAATGATGCTATGCTGTTGGTAGCTTGTGAACCCAAATGTTATGCTAAGGCTATGCTAGTGACGTGTGAGGCCTCGTTAGTATCCGTCCGGCTGACTTGAAAGCGAAGAGCCGCGTCGCTTGAGTGCAAGGTAGGACACAAGTTTGAGTTCTCTGGCTGTGTCTGACAACCCAGATAGCAAAATGTGGTTGAATCAACGTTGAAATATAGTTCGGCTTAAGTGTTGAATCTACGTTGAGATCTAACGTTTAAATTATACAGAAAGCGCAAGGTTGATAAAATGTTGAGTCAACGTTTGCTTTCCAACCATATATCACTCAATATCAATGTCCTTTCAACCATAATCTAAATGAGAATCTACATGCATCTTTGGTTGATTTTACATTGAATTCTAACGTTTAAATTAAACAGAAAGCGCAGGGTTGATAAAATGTTGAGTCAACGTTTGCTTTTCAACCATAAATCACACAATATCAATGTCGTTTCAACCATCATCTAAATCAGAATCTACATGTATCTTTGGTTGATTTTACATTGAATTCTAACATTTAAATTATACAGAAAGTGCAAGGTTGATAAAATGTTGAGTCAACGTTTGCTTTGTAACCATATATCACACAATATCAATGTCATTTCAACTATCATCTAAATCAGAACCTACATGCATTTTTATAGTGAATTAATGTGAGGAATAAATGTTTTAAGTTAATCATCATTTACATTGGAATTTACATCTAAATGTACATTATTATTATTACTATTATCATGCACATTAATATAGAACTACTTTTTTAAACTAACAAAAAATATTGGGCTAGTCCACTAGAAGAAAAAAAGTTACCGTATGTTTTTCACATAGTGTTTCTGCAGATGTCTTACAACTTACTTGGATGTATTATTAGCTTGTTGATTTCCTTAACCATACTTCCCCATATGTATGAAAATCTTAGGACAGAAAATATGTTTAATATTCAAACATTTATTAGAAATCAAAACACAGTACTTTGTAACTGAATTCTGGGGAGAATGGAGGCAAAGAAAATAACACCCGTTTGGTTTCTGCCTCAAATAATGTTTGTTTTTATTGTATTATTCTTTTTCTTGACAAAGGAATGAAATACACATGAAATGAACTGTAGGAACATCAGTGTATAAAGCGGTAACCATTTCACTTTGACTGTACGTCAGTCCATAAAAAGACACACTAAATTTGACTTGCGTTCGCAGTTGCGTCCAAGGCACTAGCATTGCTTGGGATGCCACCGTTACGCTCATGAGCAAAACGCAGCCAATGCTTGACAGTAACACCAAAGTCCTGCTGAGTCAGTGTACGGTCAAGCTGTCGAGCAGCAACTGAAAGACAAGATTACAAAAGAGAAGAGAGTTAGTATCCAATACAATTTATTGTTTTAGAAAAAAAGCTGTTCTGTTGTTACAGTAACTATCAGTAAGTATTAAGTAATACTTTTTTGTTGAATTTGACAATGTTGGTAAATACATGCGATGTCAATATAAAAACCACTGTAGATTTATTTTAGTTAATTAGGACAATTACAGAATGTTGAATGTGCAATGTAACTAGCTACTAGCATGAAAGTGTGTCGTGTATAGTTAGGTACATTGATTATTTTATTTTCTAGTTTTACGACGACTTAAAGAGGGTAATGGTCAGAGGCCATTGTTCAAATTAATAGCACAAAAGGAAAATGAAGTCTGGTTATTTGGAACGTCGTTAACTCGCTGTCTAGCTGGTGAAATTTAGAAGCTTCGGAGCGAGGACAGCATAAAGATGAAAAGGTAAGGGGAGTAGCGGTGAAGAAAAAAAAAAAATACTGATTTTTACTGAGCTAAAGAAAATAATGTTGACATAATTTATTAGAAATGATTGACTTGTTTTGATAGCCACTGCTGTTGCAGGCAAACCTCGTGTTCCAATAAAATATTTTGCAAATATATCGAGTTGCGTATGCCTAAGCCAGGTCATGCTGCACCTCCACAAATAATGGTGCGACTAAATCCTGTGCTGTGCGAGCAACCAAAAATGTTACTCGCACCAGTGCTAGTAGTGGAAAAGTTAGTGTAGAGCCCTGGCCTGATGGAGTCCATCTTGACTGCAATATATTAATGAAAAGACAAAGATACATATACTAATTGCTGTTTTTGTGAAGTATCAATGATGTTTTTTTGTTTTTTTTTTCATTGATTTCGGAATTGACCATTCTCTAATTAATAGATAAATAATGTCTATGTGGAGCCGCACTTTTAAAATGTGTCTTTTCTTAGTGTTTTTTTTTAAAGCTTTTTCTGGGAATTTTCAGTCATTCAAAAATATTTTTGGACAATTCAAAACAATTTTTCAGTTATACAAAAATGTTTTCGGAGAGTCAAACCCTTATTACGAGGTTTCGGGTATTGGAAGGATTCTGACTCCATACCCCAGGTGGAGTGATTTTACACAACAAAAGAAAGCAGCTCAGAACATTCTGCTCAAAAACAACTCTGTGTTGTAATAAGTAGTTTACATAGGCGATAACTCACCAAACATACAGTCTTGCATCACTGTCTCCTTGAATGCCTTCTTGCCAATGCAACACTTGTCTTGCTTCCCTGCCCAGTTGTATTCATTTAACAGCCCAGGGCATTTGTCATCACAGTTGCCATCATCCGTCTGATTAGGTTGTCCGAATTGGTGCCTTCAACGACAGCCAGGTGATTAATCTATGAGAGACGACATTATTATTATTATTAATTTAATTTTTGCACTCAACTTTTGTTGATAGAATTCTCCCGATGCCTGAAGATTTTACTTATTATTTTAAGTAAATTACATAACCTTTACAAAATTTTGCAATATTCATATACATCACCCCCTCTCCACCCCCCAGATGACTAACTAAATAACTAAGTGACTAAAACTGAAAATAAAAATAATACATTTGTATTTCATTTTTGAATTGTATATTTTTCATCCGTTTTTACTATCACTTTTAGTAATTTACTTTTTTATTTAGTCATTTATTTATTTAGGCATTTATTTATTTTGAATTTTGGCAGTTTTGGTCTTCCATAATTATGCCTTACAAATTGGTAAAAAAATAAAAATAAAATAAAAAAAGTGTGCTAAGATTTATGATGATTTGGTTCTACAACAGTGACCTTTGAAAAACTTACCAACTACGAATACAGTATTTCCCTTTCTTCCGGTTGGTCCCCAAGCACCGCAAAAAGGGTTGCCTGAAACAAACAGAAGACCCTGTTCAACATTTTTTTTCACAATGTGATTGTGTTCTTTCATAATCATAGTAGTTATTATTACTCACAAGTTAAATTAACAATGGGTCTAGAGCTGTAATTGTGTTTGTAGTCTTGAAAAAGTGAGTTGTGCACCTAAACAATATCAACAACACAGCATGTAAGTTTCAAACTTACTGTACAAGTCAGCAATGTGTTACCGCAATAATATCATCACAATCATGTTGTACAGTGCGCAGAATCATTTACCTGTCTTGCGCTACTCCTCAGAATGGATTTTGTGGACAGAACATTTTGAAGAAACACTCAGAGCCTGAAACCTGAGCACAACCGATATTCTATTAATTATTATGTTATCTTATATTATGAATTCTGAAAACATACCAACATTACCTTAAAAAAATTTGCACTTTGCCCTCTTCCTCCTTATAGGTAAGACAGACCTCTGCATGTTCTCCTTCCCCATTAAACCTGTGCCAAGTTATATTCTCTGTCACTAATTTCAACATTTGGATGTGGTGAAAGGTAGTTCACCTAAGCTTTCTTCAGATTCTTAGAAATGAATATTTTGAGTGTTTGTTCACTTGTTTACTTACCAAAGAGGTTCACCAAGCTCTGGCCAAGGTACAACATGCCTTCTTAGTTTGAATAAGTAGTAAATTACTAATTAGCCTTCTGGTTTCGAAGACGCTGGCACCACCTGTACGCCATGTGACTCGTCAAAACAGCACAAGTTACCTGTACATCAACAGACAACAAATGATATTAAAAGCAACAAAGTACAACATTTACACCTTTGTTTTATTACAGTGTGAAAAAAATGTGTTCATTATAGGCTCAATAATTACTAATTACTAAAAAATACTTTTACTTCCCTCAACAAATAAATATCCTGAAGCATGATTCGACTAGATTTCGTGATGAATTACGTTATATACAGAAGTTAAACAAATTACAGATAAACCTTACATTACTATACAAGTGGACTTAATTTACTTTAAAAACTAAACCTAAAAGAAAACGCTATTCAATGTTCTATCTTCAACTGTTAAACCAGCCTGTTAAAAACGACTGAAAAAAAGATACATTATTCATGTAAAGGCTCCTGTAGCGCTTCAGTGCAGTTCGTTAGCTTACTAGCATATCAGCAACATAGCACACAGATAGGCTTGTAGTAACTCATTGTTAAGAGGCCGTCGGAATTAGCAACTTAGCTTCAACGTTTAGGATCATTCGAAACAATTTCTTCACTAAAACCACCTCTAAAGACCAAATATGCTTAGCGACCCAACTGACAATGGACATGGTGATACATATTTGTTTTATTTAATGTAACTTTTACCGACCTGAAACACAGAACGTCGACGTTTGGATTCCCGCTCTTAGCACGGCTGTCGGCAATTTGAAATTCTTCTTCTTCTACGCTGTGTATGACTGTGTGTGTCAGTCTGGTTAGTAGCATGTCCCGCCATCTCGTGGCGTACTGTGGAACAGCGATCCAATAACGTTAGAAAGTACAGTAGATATTTAAATCAACTCGATGAAATTAAAATTGTATGAGATATATAATAGATTTTTAAAACATAACCTGGGAAATGTGTGTAACGCATAAGTCATTCCTCTTTTGTATTTTTTTAATATAATATTATGCACACAATGTACATATCACACAGCACTATAAAAAATACATAATTCAAGCTCTGCATATTTTACAATACAAGCTGAATATTATCCCAGAACAATGTAATATTTGGTGCTAGTGATAATTTGGTACCTTTTTATATGATTATATTCGCAGAGTTGCGTCTCAATAAAATAGCTTCATTACAATATTGCCCCCTAAAAGCTTTACCTCTGAATCAGATTTCCACTAAATGTAAATAATTATCTATTTCATATGAATATTCATAGTTGTTTTTATTTTAGAATTGTTAGACTTAAAGTTTATGCGTTGCAGGTTGAAACAAAACTGGTCAGATAAAATGAGATTTTCTCTGATCAGCCAGTGAGTGCACCTAACTAAATATTATGGCATTGAAACTATTAACGGGAAAATTTAGATAACCACAAACGCACGCACGCACACACCAATGTCTGTGAAGTCAATTCAGTAGTTGTGTCAATATGAAGCCATAAAATATCAAATGTAAAACATAGGAAAATTAAATACTTACCCTTGAATCGCTACAAAGAAATGGTGAACGCACGTTCGAAGAACTTCTCTCTGGAAGCTTCATGAAAGTTCGTTCACAGAATTCACACACAAACTTTGATTGTTTGACCAGAAACATATTGAAATGTCTGTGTGATGATGTATTAAAATTCTTCTTAACATCTGTTGTGCAAATAAGTATGTGTAAAAAAATGTGTGTAGAAAAAATAAATAAATCTGAAACTGCATTTAAGAGTGGGACAAGACTGGCTATACATCTGTGGCCCAGAGTTGTAAATTGATAGCTGGGCCAGATGCGTCACACAGCAACTGGCCCACATCCTGTTTGCCAGAGTCAAGCCAGTGCCACCTTTGCTGCTCCTGGGCCATGTTCGGCCCACATGCCTTATGCCAGTGTCGACTGAATGCCACCTGTGCCGGACTTATGCCGGATGTGGGCACATATTTTTGATGACTGGGCTGAAATGCACAAACTAGAAACTCTAACGTGTACAGTTTATTTGGTGGAAATGCCAGGTGTTTCGAGTACATTCAAATAATTTACAAGTTTTGCAAATACCGTGTTCCCTCGTTTTCCGCTGGGGTTAGGTACCAAAAAATACCCGCAATAAATGAAATCCGCAAAGTAGTTAGCTTTATGTTTTATATTTATTATAAATGTTTAAAGACTCTAACACCCCCCACCCACACACCTGTCCCCAGAATACTTCCCCTCCCCCTCTCCTAGTCAATTTCTCAGCTGAAGGAAAAAAAAAAAACGAGAAGGGCAAACATAGATTCAACGTTAATTAAACATTGACCTTTCAAACGTTTTAATTCAACCAAAATACAACGTTGATTCAATGTTATCTTTTAAACACAAACTTCAATGTTAACATAATGCTGTTGAATCAATGTTGATTGACCAATCAATCTTCAACCGTAACCAAAAATCATCCATTTTAACCCTAATTCAACGTTGAATAAACATCTTTTGCTATCTGGGAAATGATTCAATGTCAGATTTAAACACACAAGCGCGCAAACATAGTTTATAGTGATGGGGAGTCTTTTCCCTCCGTGTGGCTTTGTGCTCCCGGCATCATTTTGCTCGTCCAAGACCTAATTTTTCACTGATCTCCCGGCAGGTTTAAACATATTCAATACAGCGGGTGAATGAATAATTCACAGCGGCAACCTGTGCAGAAGCCCGAAGCACGACTTCCTCACAGATTCTTATTTTCGGCTTCCTGCTGCTTGGCCTTTCAGTCTTCTCATTCCCACTCTGCCTGCCATTCTGTGAATATTGTCAATATTTTATGCTGGACACAACAATGTGGACCGACCACCACGCCACAGTCTGCTATCGTCGTCTAATTCCTACGCAATTATCTATCAGGTATGACATTTAATTTAATACATTCCGGTGTTGGTGCATACGCTATTCACCAAAAGTCAGAGATATTAGATCAATATATGAACCAGAAATGTACTATAACCTTTTACAAGTAAACTGAATTGGACCTTTTCAAAACTTTTGAAAGCACATGTTCAATGTTTCAGTTCTTTTTGTACAACTTGCTATTCTGTAACATTTATCTGAGAACACATTAGCATCACTCTTGCTAGTTTTGTGTGTTTAATGACGAGTTACCAAACTTTCCTGCCATGCTCCGCTTACACTCTATAATGAAGAAGAAAATCATTCTCAATTTAGTGTTGCCCCTCTGTCTAGTACACGTGGCTCCAATTACGATTGTAGGATTCGCACAAAATGTCTGACTTCCTGTGTCTTTTCAGGCATTACTTTTTGAGACATTACTGCAAATCAAACTCATGATAGACATGCGTATTAATTTCCAGTCTTCTAAGTTGAACTGGCGAAATGAAAATCTCAGGTCATTTGGAAATGTCTAAAATGAGCTGCTTCAAATCAAATTGTCAGACTTTGCCTTTTCAGTCTTCATGGCTTGTTGAGACTTTTTATGTGTCTGCTCCTGATAGACATGCCTATAAAATTACTGGTTGCTAAGTTGATCTGGCTTCAGGGGAGGATTTTTTTTTTTTACCAAGATATGTCTAATGAATTTCATGTTGCAAAGATGAAGTGGCTTTGCGGGATATATTTTCAAAAAAAATTGAAGGACACTTAGAAATATCCAAAATGAACCTGGCAGTTGCAAACAAAAATGTCTGTCAGACATTGCTCCTTGAAACTTTTCTGTGAATCTACTCATGATAGACATCCCTATTAAAAGTCATTTGTCTACGTTGAACTGACTTCAGGGGATGGACTTTTACAAATTCCAAGGACACTTTGAAAAATCCATAATGATGCTAAAAACCAATGGTTCAAAGCAAAATGGCAGACTTCCTGTGATTTATTTATTTATTTATTTTTTTTCCCTGTCGGTCTTCTCATGATAAACATCTATACCAATTTCAAACGTGCTAAGTTGAAGTTCCTTTTCGGGGTTAGGTACATTTCCAAAGACTTTACAGGACACATAAACTGTCCAAAATTACTCTAAAATGGCATCTTCAAAGCAGACTTCCTGTTTCTTTTCAGGTATGACTATTTTGGATTTTTTTTTTTTTTTTTTGGTAGGTCTAATTAATCATGCAAACTTAAATTTCATGGTGCTAAGAGACAAATTAAGTGGTTGATGCTCATGACTCCTTCCAAACTTTAATTTCCCCCAGGATGAAGCAACCTGCTTATGTTGTGAGTTTTCCTTTCCTTCAAATGGTTCCCTTCCAAACGAGGCACATGATGAAGTGCAACTTTCGTTCCTGCTGCACCCGCAGAGCATTAAAGAAATCAGTTTGACCAACTGAGATGAAAACTAGCACATCATCATCATATAAAAGTTATGTAACGGTTTGATGCTGGCTCGCCTCGGATTATTGTCTCTTATTATTTCTCTGCTGGAATGTTGTGCTGTGGCCAGATAAACCAGTTCGCATTTATCTTTGATGCTAACACACGAATTTTAGTTCAAGTTGGACTTTCTTTTCATTAACAATGCAGCAGCGTTTCCTCTTCATTCATTTTGTAGCGGCGGTAAGCCTCTCCTAAATCTTAGCTGTCGCTCCTTCATGGCAGGAGGCGAGTGTGTCACACAGCAGTACATCGGATGGATAGACAAAAAGACGGCCAGAAAGCATTGACAATTTCATTGAGTTTCATGAAACTGTGGTCCATTTTCGCACGTCAGCACACCCCAAAATCCGTCGTGCTCAGTTCGCACTGCGACAAAACAAACGAGAATAGTAATCGCTGTTCACAGGGATTAAAGTTCTCTGTCGACCTGACGGATTTCCGTCATTTGGAAAAGTTAAGATTAAAGAAACAGTGTGCACTTTGTGTACAGTTGCATGCAATGTTGCTGTTGCACCTTGTCAGAATAAAGCTGTCCTGACAGCTCGAATATGAACGTACTTTTATTTTGTAGGTACCACAGGAAGTGTTTTTTTTTAAATTATATTTAATTAGAATTTTAAATTTAATCTTCAATTTAATCGCTGGGTGGCACGGGGGTCTAGTGGTTAGCACATCCGCTTCCCAGTTCTGGGGGCTCGGGTTCGAGTCCAGGCTCCGGCCTTCCTGGGTGGCGTTTGCATGTTCTCCCCGTGCCTGCGTGGGTCTCTGGTCTCATCCCAAATTCCAAAGGCAGGTTAATTGGACGCTCCGAATTGTCCTTAGGTGTGCTTGTGAGTGTGGATGGTTGTTCGTCTTTGTGTGCCCTGCGATTGGCTGGCAACCAGTCCAGGGTGTCCCCTGCCTGCTGCCCAGAGCCAGCTGAGATAGGCGCCAGCACCCCCCGCGACCCTTGTGAGGAATAAGCGGTCAAGAAAATGGATGGATGGATAATGAGGTACAATAGTTTAATTTATGAATTAAAACACAATATGTGACCCGCTCCAGCAAAAGGGTCCGCATGTCGGCAGGATCAGTCTAGAGATATTACGATATTAGACAGTTGGACATTATTTGTCCATTTTGAGATTTCTCCACAAATAGCCTCCTTTAGGTCTCTAGTTTGATTTCCAAGCAGCACAAAAGTCAAAATTGCAAAAGAAGTATATGAAAATAAGCAATTATTAGACAGTATGCCTTGTAACTAGGGGGAGTGTTTTTGGCCTAGCCGCTAGCTAGCCACCTCTTTCGCGACTGTTTTAAAACAACCGGAATTTCTTAACCTCAAAAGTAATTCACGAATGATTTATATAAATGTTGTAAGGATAAGTGGAATTGCAAATGGATGGATGGATGGACATGGCAACCAAAAAAGTCAAAATACACCATTCAGCACGAAAGTGAAAAGAACAGTCAGCCTACCTTATGGTCGGAGCAGAAGCTATGTTGTCATCGGTCCCGGATATCGGCTAATTTTAATCCAAGCACACAGAGATATTCTCGAGGATCTACTTCTTAGTGAATCGATTTCTATTTTTAATTCAAATTGCTACACTTACACATTAAACCATGTCAAACTCAAGCGGGGATTGCAGCCACGATGCCCCCGCGGAGAGTGATCGACAAGCTCTCTGCTCCTTCACTTACTGTCATATCGAGTCGGGAATTTTAAATGTTGTGACATGCGCCAGTGCCTCGTATGCAATGTCGACCAATGTCATGTTTTGATCGCTTGTCGATGTTGTCTAATTCATAAGACGATGCATCTTCAATGCATCAAAAATGAACCGTCTGTCTGCATTCGTTGCAAATTACACACTACACATTTGCACTTATGCTCTTTTAAATGGGATGACATGAACATAAAAATGAGCTATGAAATATGAAACTTGAAGATAAAACATGATCACGATGGTCTTACACAAGCGTGTCACCCCGACACCCTGCCCCAAAATGCACACAAGCGATATTGACTTGTAAATCAATAGTGTAGTGTCCCGTGTGTATTAGGCTATTTGGGGCGGGGTAGTGGGACAAAACTAAATAAAAACTATTAAACCATCACATTTTGATTTTCTTCATGTGACCAAAAGCATTTGAAATATCACATCCATGATAAGTTATCAATAAAGCACTTATAACAGGCCACATCAAATGACAAATAATCTTTTAATTGACACAAAATTATGAAATCAAATTTCCCACTGTGGTAATATGACCTCATTTATGCAAGAAAATACCACAAGGAGCAACAATAAAATAACCAAACTTTGTCTGATGCCTCAGAAAAAAAATTATAAGCTGAATGTGATCTTCAAAGTTGAGGCTGATTTCATCTCTTGAGAGGTCAAACTTCCAAAACATTTAAAGGGTTCAAATCTCGGACGATGGCCTTGGCTGCTATTGGAATTGATTTTCCACTGATATTTTAACAAATCCTGATCATTTCAGGTTATATGTTTTTCCTAAAGCACTGGCTGCAATGAAAGATGCAAGTACCAAAACTTTAAACAACCTTTTTCTCATAACTAGGGATTTCAACCTTCCAACATTAAACCTGCTGCAACTTTGTCAATTTGTTAGCTACATCCACGTATTATATATCATTTTGAAGGGAATTAAGTGCAGAATTCGAATATATCAATATCTCAATTTTGATTTTTTTTGGCACATAAGGACCCTTTTGCCAGACACACATAAATACAATACAAATCCACGATATAGTGAATCCACGATAAGTGGACCGCGAAGTAGCGAGAGACCATTATACATTGACATCTTGTAAGTATTAAATTAATGTGTTTAAATGTAAAATATTCCAAAGGGGCATGCCCCCGGACAAGAGGCTCTTTAAAGATCACCTGTTATGAGCTTTGCAGCAATTACACCAATCAACCTCTGAACGCCCTAATTAGTGTTGTTCCGATACCGATACTGGTATCGACAGAGGTGCCGATACTGCATGAAAACAGTGGTATCGGTATCGGTGACTACTCACAAGTAACATGCCGATACCATTAATTCCAACGCTAATATAGAATTTTGGATGCAGCATCTTGTGTCTTGCTGGTGCACGACATTCACTGGTATGTGACAGGTTCACTGCATGCCGATCTAAGATATCCTATTGGCTCTTGAATGCTCTGAACCAATGGCAGGCAGGGCCGGCGCGAGCCATTTTGGTGCCCTAAGCATAAATGTTTTGTGGTTAGAGCAAGAAGTTTCTACTCTTTGAAGCATTGGTACTTTTGACTGTCTAAAATATGAGCTGCATGAATTCCTCAACTGAATCGAAAATCGTTGTGAATCATGAATTGAATCGGGCCTTTGTGAATCGAATTAAATCGATTCTGGAAATCTGAATAGATACCCAGCCCTACTTGTAAGTGTCAATATTGAAGTTTTAAAAATGTTCACAAAAATAAGTGATAAATAATAAGTCTTTCTAAAACTAACAATGACACCAAATATGCAAATAAATAAAGCTAAATGAATTAAAATAAAACTCAATGCCACTACTATTTTTTTTTTTTCTTAAAAAAGTGCTCAGAATTGTTCATTCGGTAGTCTTACCGATTCAACGTCTTATCATCATTGCTCTTTTTTTTTTGTTTTTTTGTGTGTGCGTGCGTGCGTTTGTGTGCGTTTGCGTGTGTGTTTGCGTGCGTGCGTGCGCGTGCATGCGTGCGCGTGCAAATACGTATAAATTTATACTCATTAATTCACCTAAAACCTTAGAAATATCCCATTACCCTTCGCCTTAACCAGGTACTTCAGAATCTTGCCAGAGTCGTGAGGTTCAAATGGTCAGGAGACCAGAGAAAAGGTCAGAAAAAATAAAGAGAAAAGAAAGTAAATCAGTGAAATCCAGCGACCAAACACTTCCTGCCTTCCCCATGGTAACAAAATCAAAGTCTTCCGCCAACCCCGGAAGCCTCTAAATTCCAGCAAATTAGCGAGATCTCAAGAGACCAGAGGAAAAACTAAAGAGAGGAAAGAGGGAAGGATCGATAAGGCAGAGTGAGATCCATAGAAGCCAGTACATCCAATCCATCAAAGTGAAATCCAGCACCAACAAAACCCCTCCTGCGTGGTTACAAAACCAGAGTCTTATGCCAACCCCAGAAACCTCAAACTTCCAATAAATTGAGATCTCAAGTGACCAGAGGAAAAACTAAAGAGAGGAAGGAGGGAAGGATAGATAAAGCAAAGTGAGATCCACAGACACCAGCACCCACTGATTCAAGGGGGTGTGGGAGGGAGAGGCAAATTCTGTTTGAGTTTCAGTAGATGCTGGTGCGATGGATCTGGCATGCATAAGGACCACCACCAAAGAAAGAAGCCGTCTACCGCGGCCCAGCAAAGCGAGCACCCCCCCGGAATCCCCAGGCCGCGGCAGCACCAAGGCCACCCCCAAGCCACCCGAGCGGACACCGGTCGGCGAGCCGACCCAGACGCCCGGAACACCCCCGCCCCAGCCCCGGCCCACACCCCCGAGCCCAAGGCCGCAGAACGAGGCCCGGTGGGCCCCCACCGGTCCCCAGCCCCCATGCCCCCACGACCACCCCGCACCCCACCCAAACCCGCCACCGGCCACGACCCAGGCCCCGCCACCCCCGGCCCCCAAACCCCCGAACACACCCCGACCCCCGTAAACGTAGCTGCTACAAAATAAACAAATTGTCATACCTGCAAGTGACGCGCGAGCATCATCTCATTGTTTTTTCTTTTCCTCTTTTCCGCCCCCAATTCTTGATGCCTTTTTGATGACATGTCCAGATATCCAAGAATAAACTTCTGCCAAATTTGCGATTGAAGCATAAAGTGCACCCCACCCCCCTCCCCCTTTCCCTCGTAGTTTGTTTCGTTGGAGCAAAAGTGCACCCCGCAGCCCTCCCCCTTTCCCTCGTAGTTTGCTTCGTTGGAGCAAAAGTGCACCCCGCAGCCCTCCCCCTTTCCCTCGTAGTTTGCTTCGTTGGAGCAAAAGTGCACCCCACAGCCCTCCCCCTTTCCCTAATAGGAACAAACTACTAGAGGAGGGGGGGCACCAACGTACCCCAGCGATACCGCTCGTCGAGTAAATAATGCTACGTTATTTTTTGTATTTATTAACATGCTTTACAAGCTTTTATTTTAAATATTAGACACTGATATTAGAATTACTAATATGATTATTTTTACGGGCTTGATTTGTTTTTTGGTGCCCCCTTAGGCAGTTGGTGCCCTACGCGCAGTGTGTGGTAAGCGTATGCGGAGCACCGTGTCTGATGGCAGGACAGCTTTTTCATGTTGAGGAAAAAAAAAACGTAAGTATCGGTATGGTATCGGTATCGGCCGATACTGCAAAGCTGGGTATCAGTATCGGGAGCCAAAAAACGGTATCGGAACAACACTAGCCCTAATACTGTATCAAAAGAAATGTTCACGAAATTGTACCTTGTTGTGGAGTTGCAGTCTCCACGAAAAAAGGTCTACTGTTAGCCTAGCATCAAACGAGCTGATTTTGGTGGGCGTGGCCAAGGCTCGCCAGACTTCCGTGTGTTATTGACTACAAAATGAGTTGGGCGTGACCAAGTCTCATCTTTTCCATGTGCGCCTGTTTACAAACAGTCTTCACGTCTGCACCTGAAGTAATATTGGCTCATTAGTTTCAATAGTTGGTATCGATCCCGGGATAAGTGAAAGATGTTCTGCTAATCCACGTTTGTATTGTCCCAAATTCCTGAAGCAGTCGTCAGTTAAATGGGTTTGAAAATTGTGAGGGTGGAGTTCACGCTGAGCTAGTGACGTGTAAAACTGAAAAAAGTGGGGTTAGTGACGTGTAAAACCGACCTGCTGAAACAGCCCATTTGAGAGTGCTGTTTGAGCTAATGTGATACAAACGGCCATAGGAAAGGGAAACATGGGTCGTTTATTTCACAACTTTGGGGACTTAGTCAGGCTATGGTAAGGCATACTTATGTCAAAACCCCCCCAAAAGTGAACATTTCATATGAGGGCACCTTTAATTCTCACCTTCCTCATCCCAGGACCTGTTTTCATGCCAGGAATGCACATGATTTATTTATTTATTTTTTTATTAATCTGAGGACAGACCCCCTTGACTTGCACTTGACGTGGCGATTAAAGTTCCGTCGTTGTTTGTCAATATTTTTCCTGTGATTGGCCGGCAACCAGTTCAGTGAGGATCAGATAAGATGGACAAAAAAAAAAAAAAGGATTTTTCTTCCCCTTGGCAGGAACCTTGTGTGAGTCATCAGCATTCCAATTTGGTGGTATGCTGCTGTTGTGAACTACTTCCATTCAAACATGATCAGACACAGGTGCTTACGTAATAGAGATGGACTCCTGGTGCCATCTTTGTCTTTGCTTGTGTCCTTTCATGTCTGCATTGCACATCCGCCTCGCTGTAATTAGACGTCTGCTCGCTGCCTTTCATCCCCCATACATCCTCGTCTCTCTGTCAGACCAGAGAAACCCCCACGTTAAACTCTTTTTTTTTTCTCTCTCTCTCTCTCCTATTGTTTTAAAATTATGCATAGAATCGAAAGATTCTCATGCGAGTCTCTGGCCACACTGCTGAATACTTTCACATGTGGCGGAAACACAAAGCTCTGAAATCCCGGAGGAGAGAAACGAAGCAAAGGTGCATTCGGCAGTGCGGGAAAAGAGCAAAAAGTTAAAAGCGAGCCTTTTAGCGGCAGAAAGCCAAGGAGACTCCCACATTACTAAGTGAATCAAATCAATCAGCCACAGCGGCACTTAATAAGGAGACTGCTGTCGCACACTTGCAAATGATTACCCCCTGCAGGTCAAACAGCCTATTTGAAGAGCCAAGTGCGGGACAGAGCAGGACAGATTTTAGCATTTTCCCTCCGCTGCCTTCAAAGTAAGCAGGACCGATTATACAAAGTAGGGTGTCTCTGAAAGATTATCCTGATTGATTATACCATAACGTGGGTTTTGTCAAGGTATTTTTCCTACCTAATCTGTTGGGAAAACATTAGGTCAGGGCCGACCATCATCAATGTTAAAGAGATAGTTTGGATTTTTTTGACATGAATCTCTATTTCATCCTCACCTCCAGTGTGTGCGATCATCACTGACTTACGCCTGACAGCGTTCTGTGACACGAGTTCTGGGCCAGTGTTGGACGAGAGGAAAATAGTCCAGCAAGTTGGCTGGGGACACTGAAATAAAACGTTTTTCTTCTCAAAACAATTTGTTTTCAAAAGAGTGAAACATTTCCATACAAAAATCCCTTCGGAAAAAAAGTCAGACACGATTACCGCTGGGCATTATTTTTCTGTTTGTTCGTATCGCTGCGCGGCGCCCCGCATGCAGCTGATAGACGCGCACTAATCTCCAAGTTGTTTGTCTTTTCAAAGGCGGAAGGCGCGCGGATCAGCTGTTTACAGGGCGACGCGCAGTGATACGAACGAACAAAAAAGTAGTGCCCGGTGGTATGGACTTGACTTTTTTTCAGGAGAGAGTTTTGTGATTCAAATGTATCACTCTTTTGAACACAATTTTTTTTTAGAAGAAAAATGCTTTATTTAGGTGACCCCAGCCAACTCGCTGGACTATTTTCTTCTCATCCAACACCGGACCAGAACTCGTCTCACAGAACGCTGTCAGGGGTAAGTCAGTGCTGATCGCACACACGGGAGGTGAGGATGAAAAAGAGATTCATGTCAAAAAATCCAAACTATCTCTTTAAGCCATATTTAAAACTAGGGTGTGCCAAAAAAATCGATTCATAAAAGAATCGAGATTCTCATTTATTAATCGAATCGATATTAATATCCAAAAATCGATTTTATTTCAATTAGAAATTAAGAAGAAGGGGAAAGGGCAGCCCACATGCTGTTTTTGTGGAAAAAGGCACTTACAATACAAAATTAATAAATGTTTAAACAAAAAAAGACACTTTAATGTCTCTATTTGCCATTTTGTCTTGCAAAGCAGACTGGAGTAGATAATGACAATTTTTTGCATATCTGTAAATTGAAGCAGAAATCATTTGCCAATTAAATAATTTTGAATTGAAAATTGTTTGAATCGAGAATCGAAAATCGATTCTGAATCAAATCGTAGACCCAAAAATCGTAATCGAATCGAATCGTGAGACAGTCAAAGATTCCCCGCCCTATTTAAAATGTTGTAACCACTTAAAAAAAGTCTGAAGAGGACACACTCAGAAATACACTTGAAATCTGCCATTTGGGTTTTGCCATTTTAGAGTAATTACCTTTTATGATAATTATGTGACCTATCTTGCAGTGGTCCTTCAAAGGCGAACTTGTCCCATAACTACCAAATTCTAACCATGTATGGCCGACGCTAACATGAGCACACACAAAAAAAAAGTCTGAGGAAGCCTTGCTTGAAAAGACAGGAAATTTGGCATTTTATATCCATTTTAGCCATTTTCAGAGGTCCTAAAAACAAATGTCCCATCAACATTTTTGTCCAATTCGAAGGAAATTTGAACCTCATAATATATTCTAGACAGATGCGATTAAAAAGTGAAGCGTTTGCATTTTCGTCATTGCGTGGGAGCGGCGAGGAGTTAAAAGTTCTACAAGGTGTTCATTGGGAAACATTCATGCGGCTTCAGCAGCGTCGGTGATGTTTGTTTATGGTTATTATGATGATTATTATGGGATGGTTATGAAATCTCACATGGTCGATGTAGAAGATACATGACAACTAATGACTGCGGATAAATCACTACTTCTTTTTGCAAATGAAACACGACCTTAATAAATGAGAATGCACAAGTCGGGGTTATTAACGCCATCGATTTTCTGATTGTGTTTATACGGGCGAGTGTGTGAACGCGCTCAAGAGACATATCTTTCCATCCGCATTATAATATTGAATGTATTAAGTATATACAGTATGTTTTTATACTGTATGTTTATGTATTTATACATAATTATATAAAGTATAATGTGTATATATACAGTACTGTTCATATGTAAATGAGTTACATCTTCTTGTAAAAGCTCAGCAATTAAGCCTAAGTGCATTGGAGCTGTTTTGCTGAGTCATGCATGATTTATATAATCATAACATGGCATGAAAAATAGATACAGGCTCGTTTATGGCTGGAATCACTTTTCTCCATTTAGTTGTCACTTGTCATTCAGAAGGAAAACAACACAAACACACACGCACACGTCACATAATATATGCAAATAGCAGAGGCGCTACGGAGCAGTTGAACCCGTGACTCTGTTCTTGAGAGACAATCAATCGACTCGCAATCGAGCGCACGATTGAATCACCTCTCCTCTCACTTCATTTCCACTATTATTTCCTCTGTCCGTCACCTCTTCCAGAATGTTCCCTGAAGTCAATGTGGCATCACTTCCTGGTAGATTGACTCAAGTCTAATCAACTCCATCCCGTCAAATGAGGTTGATGTTGTGCGCTGTAACAGTCCCGTGTCCACCGTCCCAGCTTTTTTGAAAAACCATTACAAGCCATCCAATATTCATGCGTCGTAAAACATGCAGCACAAAATGGTCGCACGCCAGCCCGTCATCTTCTTCTTCTCGAAACAAGAAAAAAGGGGAAGTTGGCACGGTGGATGAGTGGATGACAGTTGCCTCGGGCGGCAGCAGAGGTATCAAACGGGGTGCAGGGAGGCGGCGGCCCAAAACGTCACGTCAGCGTCATGAAACGTCATCTGGCTGCCAGCAGTTTGCCATTTTAGGCTGCTTTGCTTATAAAATGTGAGTTTTACTTTTCATTTAATTGGTGTCAGAAGTGTAGTCCAGACCTTGCTGTTAGGTTGCTCTCAATGTGTCTTAGATGTTATTTTTTTGGTGTCAGAAGTGGAATCCAGGCAGAGCTGTGACCTACTCGCTGTATTTTTTTCATGCTGTGTCAGGGTAGTGTTGACACTCTCGCAAAATGTGAGTTTTGGACTCTTTTATTTGTTGCTAGAAGTGGGATTTAAGACTATGACTTGAACTGCAGAAAACACCATGTCCTTGTGGTATTCATGCTTGTTGCTTTGCTCTTAAAATGTTTATCTTAGATGTTAGTTATGAAGGGATTTGATGTCAGAAGTAGGAACACGGGTAACACCTGACGCACATTTGTGGTGAAGAAGCTCACATTTTTAACACTGATCGATCTGCGACTTTGAGCCTTTATAGTGTTTACGTTTGAACTGAATTAAGATCATTTGCATTTGCACTCTAGACATCCGGTGGATATGAATTGTGTAACTTATAGGGATGTTTGATACCATTTTTTTTTGTAGTCAGATACTGGTATGAATATTCACGCTTTGAGTACTCACTGATACTGAGTATCGATATCGCTAGTACTTTGATTGTAATTGTAATTGTAAACAGACCTTTCGTTCTGACGCAGATGATTTGCCACTGTGTCAAACTGCAACTCTATAGCATCAACGCCAGCCCCAGGACAACTTACTCTATTTCAATTTTTTTTTTTTTTTTTTTTTTTGCCTTAAGCATCTGTATCTACCTTAAAATAAGGCCGGTGTCATGCATAATATGAATACCTGGTATCAGTCCATCCCTAGTGTAATTGACTATTTTACTCATACACTCAAACCTCGGTTTTCGAACATAATCCGTTCCAGAAGGCTGTTCCAAAAGCGAATTGTTCGAAATCCGAAACAATTTTTCCCATTATAATGAATGTAAATCATTTTAATCCGTTTCAAGTCTAAGAAAAAGCTTCTTTTTTTTTTGTACTATTTCACACCATAAACTGCACTGTATACTGTTTACCATAAATAGAAAAGGGTAAAAATAGACACTGTTTTATTTTAATAGAAGATATCTTATCTAAAATGATGAAAAAACAAAAAACAAAATGCACTTACAGTATTTTTTTCAATCTTCATACATGTAGCGATAATTGGGTCGTCGTTTTGACAAATTAATAATTTTGGACGGTACTGATAGGAGTTGAAATTCCCTCAGCAACCTCTGGGGGCACCACGTTGGTTTTGCTTGGTTTTAGTAGCAAAATAAACAATAAAAATCCTTCTTTATCAAGTATTAATAATCTGAAGTCGCCACTATGTTTAATTGCGGAGTTCTTTGCTTTAGTAAAAGAATTAATAATCCACTCAAAAACACAATGATTCAAACGAAGATGGAATTTCTAGACAACAAATTTATTTGGTAATCACACACATACAGTATCACTCAGCCTAACCTATTAAAGACGGAAGTAAAATGCGAATAAAAGATAAAAAGAAAGCATGCAACCTAATGAACTAAGCTAAAAGGTAATAAAAAGGTGAATGGGAAAGGATGGAAGCTTTTGACGTGTCAAACCTTTGAAGTTGGCAAAAGCTGCGCCAGTGGCTGGTCGGATTGGCAATAGAACACAACTTACTTATGGTTCGGGCGCACGGAGGGAGCGAAACTCGATGGTGTCCTGATGGAAAAACTGTAATCCAGTTGGGGGCAGGTGAGCGCATGACGGGAACAGTCTCAGTAGGTACACAGCTGGAACGATGAGTCGCCGGTGCACGCGCGGCTGGAGCAGTCTCCGCAGGTCCCCAGGTGGAGGCAGGTGATCGCAAGGCTGGAGCGCAGTGTGCCAAAGCAGGTCATTTGATGGTGAGCTGGTTGGTGAGCTGGTTCCGTTGGCAAGTTGGCAAGGCACGTCATGGAAGGAGTTGGATGGCCCGACCAGGGCCTGACGTGGAGCTGGCGTGAAGTCTCGCGCAAGCGCAAGATGACTCCGGCTCGTGGCTGGCAGAGCGCTCCTGAAGTGTGTCAGGAAGATTTGGGACCGTGTGGCGGTCGGGTGCATGGTGCAGATGACTGAGTTCCAGATGACGGCCACAAGGTGGGTGCCGGTTTCTTTGCGTCGTGCAGGCTTGGGCACACGCGGTTCGGGTCAGTTCGTCAGTCCTTGGTTCAAAAGAACAAAAGGCCACGTGGTTGCTCTCCCAGTGGGAGGTCGGGAAAGCGTCCGTGGGGAGGACGAGGGCGTCAGGCAGAGAGAGAAGCTCTTTGGAGGCAGGAAGAGGAGCGGGAAGAGAGCGAAGTTCTTTTAAACGGCTTTTAGACGTACGCAACAAGTGGCTCCACCTCCTCCGTGAGCCAGAAGCAGGGTTGGCTTTGAAGCCAAACTTTTGGACACAAAAAGTTTGAAATTTTGCAAGAATTGACATGTCAAGGCTTCACAAAAGAAACACATATCATTCTAAGTGTCACGCCGCCACCGGCCCATTTCCTCCCTAGCGGAGCGCTTTTCGTTGTCCCCAGTACCTTTTGCCTGTTTTTTCCTCCCTAGTGGAGCGCTTTTTGTTCTCCACTTTTTTGCTTCCCTGTTCTCCTCTCAGCTTGAGAGGAGACACCTGTTGGCCGGAAATAAACCTGCTGCCTTGGTGGCTTACCTTACGCCTGCGTCTGAGTCCTACCTTACCTCGTCGTGTCACTAAGCACATTTCAAACCTTAATGCTATCATCGTTATTTAATCCGCGAAAACTTCTTCTAATCGGCTAAACTAGCTAACTGCAGAAGTTACACACATCATTCATTTGAGATAGACATACAACTTTCACACTTTGTAAACAAAGTAAACACTGGATGTTGTTGAGATACAAACAGTCAGTTGTATTAGAGATAGACCGATATGCTTTTTTCAGGGCCGATACCGATTCCGATTATCGGTAGTCAAGGAGGCAGATAACCGATATTTGAAGCCGATATTCATTTGCAGTAAAAGTTAAAATGTTGGCACCAAATTTTTGAATAATGCAAACCCTAACAGTTCTTTACAATGGATTCTGACACTACACTTTTCATTTTACATCCTTCTATCTGCAATAAGACGTTGGTGGCGGGGGGAGTTAAATGTGGGGGCCAATGTGACATTACCTTTTATAGCATTTGGGATACTTGTAGTTTTATTCTATAAATGTTATATTTTTATATTTTGAAGTAATAGGAGGAACCCTGTCATTCAAAATGTGCATCAGCTGTGGCATTACTTATTACTACAGCAAAAAAATAAATAAAAAAAATTCCATAAGAAAAACTATTCATCCCTGAACACCATACAGTTCTTGTAGACCTTATTATGATTATTGTTATTGTTACCATATAGACAGTTTTGATAAGCTGAGGATCTTAAATCGAGAACAGCAATATCATGCTACTCCTCTCTATAAGAGAACTGTCAAAAGACACTTCATCATGTAGTTTACTGCCACTTAGGATGCCCCAATCAACGCAGAAAAAGGTAGAGTAAAATAACTTGGTTATAATAATAGTAAGAATAACTTGGTTAAACAGACATTGTTGCGGTGGACCGCTGCCAGTTTCTGCTGTTTAATGTGTTTTACACTTATAGACACGTGTGTGTATATGGGCACACTATTCTCTCACTACTGTACTGTACTGTATCACTTAATGGCACAGATGTACTTGTCTAAATAATAACTGGGCTGCAACATTGCTAATTCACATTAACAAGCACTATCTTAGCTGTCCACATGAATAGTTACTAACACACGAGAAAGTTATACAACACACCAAACATGAGCTCATTATTCAAAGTATGATGCACGTAACGAAATTACATCACTGAACATTAATTGCAGCCGACTACGGCCGTAGATGTTACATATTAGTGGCATCCATTGAGAGGATAATGTCCCAACTGACGGCAGACATGACGTGAAAAGAGAGACAAAACGAGCAAATAAGCACACTATACTTTAGTGCACTTCTCTACTAATGCCAAACATACGGAAGAGAACACGTTCGTGTAGTTAAACGGTGTTTGAGACACTTAATTTGTTACGGAGCGGACTTTAACGAGGTGCACAACGAGCTGTCAATCAAATCGACGTCGAAGCTTAAGGCACACAATGGCAAACCCGTGCGACAAATAAACACAATATAAAGTAACTAAACGCTATTTAGTGTCACTGTGGCATCTCACTGCATAATAACCGCTATGCAACAAGTAGTGGACGTGACCCAGAATGCAATGTGTGCGTCACGAGAGGTAAATATAATGACATTACTCTACTCTTAACATGGAACTAGACAATATAATAATGACAACTGTTAATATTTGGAACCTTTCTAACAAACATTATTTACTTAATTAAGTGAAAATGTGTGTGATTCCCTCCCCGAGTAGTTCAAGTAGCGAATTAGCTACTGGGTGTTAGCCTCCATGCTAAGCTGAACACACCACTGTGAGCTAGCGGGGATTCAATGCAAGGCAATGCAGCTCCATTCATATAGTGCATTTAATACACAACATAATTCAATGTGTTTAGCTTATCATGGTGAAAAGTTCAGCGGAGTCTCTTCTCTTTTAACTTACCTTCGAAGCATGTGTCTCGCGTTGTGGGTGCGTGTTTGACCGGCTACTGTGATACACGGCATACGCTACTGATTGGTTCTGGCTCTTGCACGGCTAACCAATCAAATGCTGCTATGGGCGTTACGTTGCTGGAGTTGGACTCCATAACAGACAGAGACGCTCTGGGATACATTCGAAGCGAAAAGACGGAGTTTTAAATGGATCGCTTATATCGGCCGTCAGATGAATAAAACAGGCCGATACCGATATGTACCAATATGTCAAATATCGGCCCCGATTATCGGCCCGGCCGATTATCGGTCTATCTCTATAATGTATATCAAGAATTATGTGGAATTTGGATTAATTGTGAGTTTAAACAGAGGAAAGGAGGATGCATTGGACCCAAATAATAAGGCAGTTCTGGCACCTGATAACCAGTCGTAAATACTGGTCTGGCCTGACCAAATGCTTTCAGATCTCCACAGGCGGCTGTCTCCTGTGCCTGTGATAGTGGGATTTGGTCCCTTGTTGGAATTGACTTCAAAGAATTTTGCCCTCTTGAGTGGTTCCGAGGTATGTGTGAAAACCACAGGCTGACTGAACACACACGTTTCTCAGAGTGGTATGCTTTCAAAGGAGAAAAACAATTGAGAGGGTGACCTGGGGTAATAATTGCTTCATACGTATGTTCATTGTTTGCAGCTTTTGGTTTAAATTGTTTGTGTCTGCGTGGGGGGGTGCGTGTGCGTGTAAGTGAGAGTGTGTGGTTTCCTAAAGAAAGACAGAAAATAGGCCAATACGTAAATGTATAAATGTAAGTTAATGCACTCACATTAATAAAGAAAGCAAATTAAATTAGCGCAGTGAAGCTAGCGTCATTTAGAACATCACTTCCGGTACGTTTATTGTGAAACCAAATGGTGACACTTCCGGTTTCGGGCTTAGCAGCGCAACATCAACTTACGAGTGCTATGTGGTAACATGCGGATGAGGAAACACCGCCCAAACATTCGTAACAAACATTTTAGAAGGAACAAGCTATAGCTGATTCTGGCAAGAAGGTTACAGACAAGAAATAAGGACAACAGGACCCACCAGTCATTGACGCACACCACTGGACAAACTCACAACATGGCACACACGCTAGCGCCACACTTCCTGCTGCTATCGCTGCTGGTGAAGACTGATTCTGTTCAAGCGTGAACGTGTCACGTGAACTCGCTTTCCAATGAACAGACTACAAATTATGCAAATTAGGATTCGTCTCAGTTACGCAGTTAACAAAATTGAACATATCAGACTTAAGGAACAGACAGCTTTGTAGCCTTTTCTACACTCTGCTTTTTCTTCTGAGTGAGTCGCATTCAGTTACGCTCGGCTTTTTTCAGTTTGGTCGAGAGACGATTTTTTGGACGAGTTCTGAGACATGAAATTCTCGAATTTTCTGGTCGAAAACCGATTTGGTCGAGAACAGAAGCGTTCGAAAACCGAGGTTTGACTGTACTTATTTTTGGTATTAATGTTTGCATGATTTGGTATATGCAACCACGATCAGTTTGATATTTTTTCTTGGATAAAGAATGTGTTTTTATTTTATTACTTTGTTTAAAACAACCAACAGTAGGTCGCTAACATAATTTTTTCGAGAAGACTTTTTCTTTGATTCACTAAGTTTTTTTCCAATGTCATTTTATTTGTTGCGCTGTATTTTTAGCAATGTATTTTATCACTGCAGATACAATGAAAGTGGTCTTAATAATCCAATAAGTTTGACAAATCTCACTCATATCATCTCATAACACCTCCTGGTGTGCTCTACAGTTTTATTACCATGCGGCTGTCGAGACAAGCTGTGAAAATAAATAAACACAGAAGTGATGAATTTACCACTAAATGGCCAATTAATGACTATGATATTAAATTTGTTAAAGCCTGATTATTAGCACACGTCTAGCTGGAAGACAGATACGGAGAGTAATATAGATAATAAGCTCTATTGTAATTTTAGCCCAGCAAGATGAGATTGGAGCGCATTGTACGTGCATAAAAAAAAATGTAGCGTGTCAGAATGTGTCAGGGTATCATTTCGGCTCATCTAATTGAGACGGCACATTCATTTGGCATTCCAAATATAAAAATGTAGCAGAACCATGGCTGCAAGTCGAGAAAATGACATTCGAAGCACCCCCACGCATTTTGCTTTTCTTTTTTAATACAACACTGGAAGAATGGACAGTCTCAAGAAATCAAATTATGGTAAGACACTTTCATTGCGATATATGTCAGCCTACTAATAGCATGACAACTTTTAGTATTTAGTCAATTATCATTTGAAATAATAACTGACTAAAGGGTGTGGTGTAAATTTAGTATTGATCCACCCGGTTGCTTTGTGTAAGCATATCAGCTATTGCATGCTAGTTTACTGAGTGTAGGCCTGTGCGATATATGGCCCAAAATTCATATCATTATAAAAATGGTAACGGTATATTTCATGATATAAAATAAAGGGTAAGACTCTATTTAGAATTGAATAATAATTCAATCAATTAACCATTTCTAAATAAGTAAGTCATACAGTCCATTGAAGAAGCTAAATTGATCAAATAAACAAATAAATAATCAATATACTTTGTGACGAAGGCCTACAAGGCATTGAGTAACCACACTGCCCCACCCTCAAGGCGAATATGCTAATGTGAAAATCCGCGTGCACATCTCTACATATGCCCACATCAACCTTTGGAAATGTTAAAATGATCGCACTAATATTTTGTATTTTATGAACATTAAATGAATGAAGACGGTGGATGAGTGGTTAGCAAGCCCGCCTCCCCGTTCTGAGGACTCGGGTTTGAGTCCAGGCTCCGACCTTCCTGTGTGGAGTTTGCATGTTCTCCCCGTGCCCGCGTGGGTCTTCTCCGGGTACTCCGGTCTCCTCCCACATTCCAAAGACGTGCATGGCAGGTTAATTGGGCGCTCCGAATTGTCCCTAGGTGTGCTTGTGAGTGTGGATGGTCCACATACTCCTCTGTTTTCACGACAGCTGTATGGCGCATAATGAGGAAAATGATTATGTCCGTAAATTGTTTTCTGGCAATCACGTTCGCACCTCGTCTGCCCAAGCTCGAGTTCTGATAATTTAATATTACTCTCAACTGCTAATATTCTGCCACGGTGTTCTTGCCATGGTTGGTAAACAAACTGCACTAAGCTGTCAATTTATGGCGCTATCAGCAGACAAAGGACCGAATCCACTAAGAATGCACTGCATCCGCTGATTGTGCCACAAATTGCTCTTCTTTTGTTTTCTTCTTGTCAGTTCTCTTCAAAATACAACTTGACAATTGGCTAGGATCTTCAAGTTATTATATCTTGGTATTTGAAGTCTTTCCACAGTTAACGAAAGGCATATAATGATACAATCATACCTTTGACGATGTCATTTATGAAATATTAGGTATTTTGCTGGCTATTTCCCTAACGCAGAAGTTCAGTAAAACCCAGACTCTCCCCGTGCTGTTTTCGGTTGCTGTGCGCACCGCCCTCAAAACTCTGGAGCACTGCGTTCGAGCAAGACCGAGCAGCGGTTGTCAACCGCATCTTCTTTAAATGAGCAATTGGATAGATGTTCAGTTCTTCAATAAACATTTGAAACAAAAAGGCTCCTTGCCGCAAGAAATCGTAGTAGAGGAGGATGGGAGAAGAGGGAGAAAAAAAAAACTGGGCAGGACACAAACCAGAGACCTGCTGCTTTGTGGGCGAGCGCGCTAACTACTACAACATTCATGGGTTCAACAGCGAAAAAGTTTTACTTGTGGTTCGCACAAGTGTCAGCCAGAACACGGATTTTAAGACCGTCAATTGTCATTGCACTTTGGCATTGCAAATGTGAAGGGTAATTGTGTTGCTTTGAATTCGTTTAGACAGAATGTTGACTGATAAAGGCTATTTTTATCACTATCCGGTGAGCATGGAGGTCTCAGAGAAAGCAGGTTTGTGTTTAGTCCTCAGAGGCGGTGCGAGGGTGGATCTGCACCTGATGACGTCATAAAGTGAGCACCCACTCGTTTTCTCAGGTTGGGAGGGGCTGGTGCTTGGAGAGCAGAATGACCTAGAATTTCTCATAGATGAGCGAATGGAGGAAAACACCAATTCGATGATGTTTTATGGTGAGGAATTAGCATTTTGACATGGCTAAAAGCTCCAAAAAGTTGATTTAAATCCTTAAGAATCCACCTGGGAACTTTGCTACTCATTTGGCTCTCTTGATATGTTAGTGATAAGTTTTAGCATGCTAGCATTTTGTCAATTTTCATTCAGGTTGCTGTAGCTTATGCTATAGGTGTCAATTTCCTGAATTCTATCAGAACAGTGTGCTGCTATGTTTAGTTGTTGATGATTTCCCCGCACCTTCTCAGTGAGCTTCCTGTTCTGATCGCAGACAGGCGACCATAAATCGCGGCCTTTAAGCGGCATTAGCGCTGGCTGAGGCCGATGCTGAGGATGCACTTTACAGCGGCAATCGCGAGGGGACGTTGGAGAAAATCAATCTGACATTGATTTTATTTTATTTTTTTTCCTCGTCTGACACAAAGAACTCTCTGTCATCAGGCCATGTTCCGGCGCAATTTATGAAAAAAACAGCGACAGACTTTGGAGTTTAACTGTCTTGTTTACATGATGATGATGATGACGGTTGTGGTGGCAAGTGGATGGGCGTTGGGAGGACAGTGTCGTCGCGGCGTCTGATAATGAGCTTGGGGAGCCTGTTGCCTCCCCGAACCGTCATGTGTTTAACGAGGTCGGCAACCCGCTGCGCGTTAAGCTGACTGACTTTTAATTGCTGTCTGATCAAAACACACACACACACACATGCAACACTTTCATGTAGTGCGTAGAAATGTCCTTCATCATGAGGGATGGTCATGCTGGGGGTTCCCATTCCCAACCGGCAATTCCTTGTAGCTCTGGCCGTGCATTGAATAAGAAAGCAGCACTGAAAAGTCGTTTTTTGTTTGTTTTTTTTCGGGGGGGGGTGGGGGGGGGGGGGTTGGGGGGGGGCTATTTTTGCCTGTTAAAAACATTTTATTATTTTAGTATTTGAATTTCAAACATCAAAGCGTATGTAGAGATGGAAGAATGTTGATTCGTTGCGATTGTATTGTATTGGTGTTAATGTTTTATGTTATATTATATTATGTTTGTTTTTTGTGTTTCTGTAAAGCGCTTTGTGACAGTTCAGGCTGTTTGAAAGCGCTATATAAATAAACTTGAGTTGAGTTAAAAAACAAACGAAGTGGGACAATCAACCATTCAAGTCGCGTGTCCTTTGCCTTTTTTCCATCACAGCACACTTTTTCAAAGCATTTGGACAGCAGACGGTCGGCCTCAGGTGACTTGCGACACTTTCTTCAGAACTGATTTTTTTATTTATTCTTTTTCCGCCCATAAATGTACTTAACATTTCAAATGTCACCTTGAAGAACTGCTGTGAAAATGTCATCGTAAGATGATTACCTGCACATATGTGTCATTGTGCACATATTGAAGGCAAGGTGGAAGATGAGGTGACATTTAACAGAAGTCTTGGAGCATTTGAAGAAACGTAATAATGCCAGTTGTCTCAACCACTCTTCCACCACGCTATATTACCTAGGGATGCACGATAATGCTATTTTCAACCGATACCGATTGTTACTCCCTTTGAGTTCAATCAAGGCTCAAATTCGTTCTTGGGTTTCAACAGACATTTAATGTCGTCTACATGTCTTGTACATGTTAACAACACACCAACAATGCCGTCAGAACTAAGAAAAAGAGCGAAAATAAGCTCAATGACTTCCATATCTTTCCTCCAGAGTGTTCCAAGCTGCATAGTATGCTGTGTCCGTTCCCAACAGGAAGTAACTGTCAACAGCCTTTCTTGCAGGACCACCAACATACTTGCGGAGGTAGTAGATTTTTTCATTCACTGGGATGTTCTTTCTTTCAATCAACATTTGAAAAGAAATTTTCCAATCATTGTACTTAATTGGATCACCATTGAAAACTGCAGGCTCTGGTACAGGTAGACGGCTAATGTTAATGGATTCTGCTAAAGCTTTAGCTAATGCAATAACTCCATCTTCCTGTGTGCCGCTGTTTGTAGGTTGCCATCTTGTGGTGTTTTGTGGCATAGCGAATGGCTGCGCACTTGGATTCAGATGTGAAGAATTCATCTTGGGTTCTGGCTGAATTACTGGCTTAAGTGTGGTCTTTCTTGTACTATTCCCTTCATGAAGAAAGGTTGAAATTTCTCCATCTGAGTTGCTGTCTTGATCATACACTTTCAGTCGTGCCTTTGCCGCATTCATTTTCTTTACAGTTTCTAAGCGTTCAAGCTCTCTCTGCTTTTGCTCTAACAGTCTTTGGTTTTCTTTATTCTGCAATTCAAGATCTTCAAGTTTCTTTCTTTCAAATTCCATCTCTTCCATCACCTTGAGAGTGGCTTCGGTTGCAGCAAGCTCTGCTGCTGCTTCTTGTCTTTTGACAGACAACTTGCTTGAGTAGCTTGAATGTACACTACTTGAGTGCTTGGATCTTTGGGAGGATGTTGGAATGAACACTGAGCCAAAATCACTCCAGTGCGTTGATCTCCTTTCCATGCTCCTATTCTCATCATCTTCTGTGAGATTTGCTTGTGCTTGCTGTATGATCTTAAAAGAAAGAGCATCGCAGGTGTCCACTCTGCGACGTGTGTCACTGTCAGGAATTTCACAGCTACGTAGCTCGTCATAGGCTTTTCTCACTTCATCAGAGGTAAATTTTACCCGATCAATGTAATCGTGCAATCTTGTGCGAACAGGATCATCAAGTTCTGTTTTAGCTTCTTTAACAGCAATTTTCCATTTGTCATAACGAACCTTGAAGCGAGCTTGAAGCTTATTTATTCTTTCTTCATGCAGTGCTTGTCCTTTCTCCGTGAGCTTTCTTATTCTTGTACCTTTTCTCAAGCTCTTGCAACAGCAGCATGTTTTGTGCTTATTTGAGGTGAGCTTATATCTGAAGCTTCTTCAGGACATTCTTCTTGTTTCAACTCTGCAGGTTCAGTGTCACAGTCTTGTTGGTCAGCCATGTCACTGTCTTGTCGATGCTTTATAATGAACTTTTAACTTTAATGTATTCAGTTGAATAGTGTGGCTTTAACTCAGGTTATGTGGCAAACTAAAATCTTATTAAATGGTCTATTTTCTTATAGATAGGCAACTAAATGTGTATTGCAAACACCTTATATATTATCTTGTATAATATATTATAATAAATCTTCAGTTACACAACAAAAATGTTTTGTTTTGTTTTTTAAAAATGGTCAAAATGCTTGAAAATAACTTGAATTAAGCTTAATGACTGTCACTTTGTATCAAACAAACAATTTCCAAACTTAACTTGTACTTCAACCACAGCAGTTAGCCCCTTTTATGCACTTATAGAGTCCCTTCAAAGTTAGCAAAGTTAATCCACTTCTTCACATTTAGCTTGTTCTAAACGTGTTACTTGGTAGTAGATTAACCACGCTCCACTCCTGGACTCCGGTTGCTTCTCCTTTGGGCTGTCCGCGCAAGCAGTCGGTTATTCTTCAATTGCTGCTTGAGAGCGACGTCATCACTTAACGAGCTGCTCGTTGACGCCACCGCGACTCTTCCTCCTCTCTCTCCAGCACGAAACGGCTGAGTTCTGACTGTTACTCCCTTTGAGTTCAATCAAGGCTCAAATTCGTTCTTGGGTTTCAACAGACATTTAATGTCGTCTACATGTCTTGTACATGTTAACAACACACCAACAATGCCGTCAGAACTAAGAAAAAGAGCGAAAATAAGCTCAATTAGCACACAAAATAAAGAGGCTTCACAATAAACAAGAAATGAAATGACAAGTATTTACCTCATTGGCCACAATCACTCAAAGGGAATAATAACAAAAAAGCACGTCTTCTGGACAAGCTCCTTCCTTGTTGTCCACCTGTGCGTCAATTAACAGTGTCCCTTAACAATAGAGGTGTGCAAAATTTCCGATTCTTAGATTATTCACGATTCGGCCGTGGAACAATCGAGAACGATTCACAAACGTCCAAATTCCGATTATATAAATATGCCAAGGGAAGCGAAACGAGCGAAAAGTACGCGGAACTGAAACGCTGTAGCGTGCGCGGTCTTCGGGACGCTTTTTGGGACGGACCGAGAGTACACATCCACAACTCACGCCTCGAGATTCAAAACAACAACAAGCATGGCTGAGCTGACCAACCCACCTCTTCGTGAGATCAGACCTGCTCCGAAAAGGCAAACAACTTCAGGCGGAAGTATCAGCTAGCTGGCTGCAGTGCGTCGGTTAGCGTTCTACAGGGCGCCGCGCAGTGATACGAACGAACGAACAAAAAAGTAGTGGCTGGCGGTAATGGCGTCTGACTTTATTCAGAAAAGAGTATTGTGGTGGAAATGTATCACGCTTTTGAAAACAAAAAGTTTTTAGAAGAAAAACGCTTTATTTCCGAGACCCCAGCCAGCTTGCAGGACTATTTTCTTTTTTATTTTCTTCTCGTCCAACGTCGAACTAGAACGCGTGTCACCGAACGCTGTCAGAAAGAAGTCAGTGCTGATCGCACACACGGGAGGTGAGGATCAAATTGAGATTCATGTTAAAAAAGCCGAACGATCCCTTTAATGTTTACACGTTCATGTTTACACAAGTTAAAAAGCAGAAAAGCACTTGAGGTTTTTTTTTTTGTACCTCTGAGAAACTTTAATGTTTACATGTTCATCTTTACACAACTTAAAAAGCAGGAAAGCACTTTTTTTTTTTTTTTAGGCATTTGTATTGAAGTAGTAGTTCACATTGTCTTTCATTTATATCTCAGTGCACTTTTGAGTGGATAAAAATAATATATTTTTGCTCAATGCTATGTTTTATTCTGTTGAAGACTGAATATACTTAAAAGCTGTTGTTACAGAATGAGGACTTGAGTATTTTATTTACTGTTTTGAACTGTTAACTTGATACTGAAATAGTAGTTTATGTAGGCCTGAGAGGACTTTTGTACTATTTTTGTAACTAATGTACGAAACATTAAAAGCACAAAAATACATTGGGTTTTTTTCTGCTGCCTGGGGGGGAAATCAATAATCGTTTTATAATCGAATCGTAGCCTCTGAATCGTAATCGCAATCGAATCGTGAGGTGCCCCAAGATTCCCACCTCTACTTAACAACGTATGATGGAACAAAAAAGTCTCTTCCCCTTTTCAATAAAGTTTTTAATTCAAATGAAATTATCTGAATATTATGACTTATTTAACATTTTTACATACAAATAATGACTATTTATTTTTCTTTTACTACCAAATCAAAACTATGAAATTAATCAATTAAATAAATGAGCGTTGCCTCTAATGGCAGCAACACCGATAAACCAATAATTTAGAATTGTCGATGTTGATAACCGATAAGTAAGCCAATAATTGTTAGCAAAATTAACTTGAATACAAATATGCTTTCGAGTCCTACTATAAGTCTAACAAATACATTGAAACATTGTATAAACTTTGCACAATGTGTCAATGTATGTAAAGCACCATGAAGCTCAATTTTATTGATATGAGCCACAACCACAACAGATGGACCAATGTGGCATGTTTATAATTATTGCTGGATTTCTTTATTATCTGGTTTATCTGTATGATATCAAATTGCCAATAATTATCGGTAGATTTCTCTATTATCTGTTTTATCTGTTTAACGTCAAATTGGTCAATAATTGCCGATAATTATCGGCCACCGATATTATCGTGCATCCCTACTATTACCTGTCACCCTTGTGCCTTTACCCTTTATCTTAACATTACCCTGTCCCTGATCTTAAATGACCTTGCCCAACTGTGAAGCATTCGACAGCCAAATTGAGAATCCAAATCTTACTGTGGTTGCCAACATACCAAGAATGATACCCTTGTCATTATCGTCAAGTGTCCTGGGCACCAAATACATTTTCTTTGTCTCAAACTGTCTTCTGATTCTGCACCTCATCCTTGGTTTCTTGACTGCTGTACCCCGAACACACGCCTACATTTACCGACATCTTATTACTGTACTGATGCACTTGAACTCTCAATCAATACAATAACCAAAAAGATTATAGGGCAAAAAAACATTGTATAATTTTCCTTTATCTTGTTCATTTAAAAGCCTGCAGAAAATATTTCTCCATTATCAATCACCAGGACCTTTGTTCCTTTCCCTTGCGCACGCAGATAATTGGTGTGAACAAAGTCAATGGCTAATAATTTATGGCGCACCATGCGGTCGCTTGCAGCCGAGTTTGCTACTCCGATGAGCAAAAGGCAAGCGGGGCGCTGACTTTAAACAGGCATAGCAACAGCACACAAATCCATCAGAAGAATGAGCTGATGTTATCGCTAAAACCAGCTCGCGCTAGCTCGCCAGGGTACGAAGTAGCTAAATGAACAGTAGCAACACTCAAGTCTGTTAAGATCATTTGCCCAATGATGAAGCAGCCTATTTAAGTGTTTGCTTTAGCGGCGGAACAAATGTTGTTTGCGGCATCGTGCCATTTTTCACTTTAGAAAGCTTGTTTGTAACGACAAATAACTGCGCACACACAACCCCGCACACACCCATTCATAGAACACAGCTTGCTGCACCACATCATACATACTGTATTAAGGATGTGGGTGAAAAAAGATGTCAGGGAAAAAAAGTCTTACGGATATAACTTGAGATATGCATCTTTGATGTGTAACTGATATCAAAGACCCACTATCTTACCACTTTACCAGAGCGATAAATATTTGTAGCCAAAGGTCATATTGTGTTGTAATTGGAGTAAATCGTATCCCATCTTAACTACAATTAATCATGTTGTTTTGGGTCAGAATTCGACACATCATATCGTACTGCCTTTTTGGAAGTGAATTGTAAATGATTTCAATCTGGTTGCATCGTAATAGTAATCGTGTTGTAAATTGGTTGAATGTATTTCAAAGTAAAGCAAAGTATTATTTATGTCATAATTTGAGTGCATTCCGCCATATAGCATGTTGGGTGAATGGGTCATATTTTGAGTGATAAATGGAGTGAATGACATTAAAAAATAGATAAGTGAATCATCTGGCAACGTAATTTGATTGAATCATATCATATGGCATCTTAGTTGGAGTAAATTGTATTACAGTACATTGTAGTTGGACTGACGTGTAAGAGTCATTCTCATCAAATAGGCATTGCATTGTAACGATTAATCAAGTGACTCAAATAAGTTGAATTACCCAAAAACGTTGGGAGGTCAAGAAAAATCACTGCCTCGAAACTTTGCAGTGATGGTTTTGTTTTTTGTTTAATAATGCAGAAACTAGTTTTATCCCATTACTCAATAAATTGTTGATAATCAGTAGAATAATTATTTCTAAAAAATATTTGATGGCTGCAGCCCTACTAGTAAATCTCGATGCATCATAATTAGAATCATAGTTAATTGGATCATAAATGGGGTGAATTGTATCACTTTTTAATGGACTTCATCATCATCATATGATGACATGATTTGAATGAATTTTATATGGGATCATAATGGCAGCGAATCGTGACGCACTATAATTGGAGTGAGTCTTGATTCATGTGTATGGTCAGTCCTAAAATCTCTGCTAACCAAAGGTAGCATCTCTTCTTTGTGTTTTTTTTTTCTGTTTTTGTTAACAGGTTGTGTTTGTGGTTATTGCTTCCATCACTCTCGGCTTTTCTCAGCTTGCAGGTATGAGGAGAGGCCATCAAGGGGGTGATGATGTTGCGATGATGTCGCTTGTCAAACCGGTGACCAATCACGTTGATGTGACATCCATATACAAAAGCCTGCGAGCGAAATGAAAAAAAAAAAAAAAAGTGTTAGTGTATTGCTCTGGCTACCAAATAGAAAACCAGCCTAAGGTTTCAAAAACAGCACTGGGATTTTAAATTGGCTTTTTAGTTATTCATGCCTCCTCATGTTATCATTTCATTTTCTTTCCAGATTAATATTTCACTCATCAGTGTTCCATATTCATGCCGATCACTGGCACATAATGTGGAGGGAATTACTGGAAAGTACATTAGGAAACGACTCCATTTGGAATTTGATGTATTACCCACAGTAAAGTTCACAAGCTTAATTGCTTCTTTCAGCTCTTTTCCCGTGCAGCGTGACGCTGTTTTTTTTTTTTTTTTTTTCTAAGTTATGATCACATGTCAAGTGGGTCTGGACTGTAAAGCATATGATTAAAACTGCTGACCTTTTTGTCCATCTGGCCTACATTTTGGCACACAAGACTCAAATGGTGACCAAGTACCGATTCATACTTTACTCAAGTAAAGGGAGTAAAGTACTGACTTCATAATGTACTTAAGTACAAAAAGTAAAAGTGAAGTGAATATCTCTTGTGGCTTCCCACACCATGCGGGGAGTTCATTAAAGCAGAGTGGATGTACTTTATTATGCATTAGCATTAGCTGTGCAGGAATACTCAGAAATTCAGTCGAATTTCACGTGTCCCGTAGCACTAGCAGCTGTGGTCACGCTACAGTTACGCTAGTAAGGGCTGCAAATTTACGTACCAAATACTGAGATTGATGATGCTACTTTAACAGGACATATTTACTAAATATTTTTTAAAGGGATGACACCACGGTATTTTAAGCCCTTCCAAAAGGTAACTATAGGCATATAATGATAAAATATTACCTTTGACACCATGACAATGTCATTTTTTATGAGATATGAGGTGTTTTACTGGTTATTTTTCCAAAGCGGAAATAAAACGTCTGGTTCAGTAAAACCCCGCCTCTCCCCGCGTGATTGCCACGCCCCTAGCGAGCCGACTGCAGTCTGCTGTTGCTCTGTGTTTGAGCGCTCCTCTGAATACAAGACATCACTTTTTCAATAAAGATTTGAAACAAAATGGCTCCTTGCTGCAAGAAATCTTAGTGGAGGAGAGGGAAGAAGAGAGGTGAAGGAAGGAGGAGGGGAAAAAAAACAAACCTGAGCTGGTTTTGAACCGGGGACTTGCTGCTTATAGAGCAAGCACACTAATCACTATAGTATTCGTTACTTGTACTTTGCACAAGTGTCAGCCAGAACGGATTTTAATGATCATTGCACTTTGGCATTGCAAATGTGAAGGATAATTGATTGCTTTAAATTCATTTGGACAGAATGTTTACTGATAAAGGCTACTTGTGTCATTATCCCATGGAGATCTCAGAGAAAGTGGGGATTCGCACCTTCTGATGTCATAAAGTGACAACAGCTCGTTTACTCAGGTTGGCAGGGGCTGGTTCTTGGATGACCTAGAATTTCTTGGAGGGACGAATGGAGGAAAACACCACTTTGGTCATGTTTTTGGTGAAGAATTAGCATTTTAACATGGTTAAGAGCTGCAAAAAGTAGATTTTTCATGTTGCTGTCATTTTAAAGTTCCTGATTGATACCTAGGGTGACTAGATGTCTCATTTTTGCCTGGACAGTCCAAATTTTGGGTCCCGCCTCCCCGCTCCGCCAGCCTCATTGTTTTATCCCAATCTTAAACATGTCTCGATGTCCTGGTATTTATTTTTTATTTTTTTACCATGTGTATGTCAATCACACATTTGTCCATCCATCCATCCATCTTCTTCCGCTTATCCGGGGTCGGGTCGCGGGGGCAGCAGCTTCAGAAGGGAAACCCAGACTTCCCTCTCCCCAGCCACTTCAACCAGCTCCTCCGGTGGGATCCCAAGGCGTTCCCAGGCCAGCCGAGAGACATAGTCTCTCCAGCGTGTCCTGGGTCGTCCCCGGGGCCTCCCACCGGTGGGACATGCCCGGAACACCTCCCCAGGGAGGCGTCCAGGAGGCATCCGAACCAGATGCCCGAGCCACCTCAGCTGGCTCCTCTCAACGCGGAGGAGCAGCGGCTCGACTCTGAGTCCCTCCCGGATGACCGAGCTTCTCACCCTATCTCTAAGGGAGAGCCCGGACACCCTGCGGAGGAAACTCATTTCGGCCGCTTGTATCCGGGATCTCGTTCTTTCGGTCACGACCCACAGCTCGTGACCATAGGTGAGGGTTGGAACGTAGATCGACCGGTAAATCGAGAGCTTTGCCTTTTGGCTCAGCTCTTTCTTCACCACGACGGACCGATACAGAGTCCGCATCACTGCAGACGCTGCACCGATCCGCCTGTCGATCTCCCGCTCCATCCTACCCTCACTCGTGAACAAGACCCCAAGATACTTGAACTCCTCCACTTGGGGCAGGATCTCATCCCCGACCTGAAGACGACACTCCACCCTTTTCCGACTGAGGACCATGGTCTCGGATTTGGAGGTGCTGATCCTCATCCCAGCCGCTTCACACTCGGCTGTGAACCGCTCCAGTGAGAGCTGAAGGTCCCGGCCTGATGAAGCCAACAGCACCACATCATCTGCAAAGAGCAGAGATGCAATGCTGAGGCCACCAAACCGGAACCCCTCCACTCCTCGGCTGCGCCTAGAAATTCTGTCCATAAAAGTTATGAACAGAATCGGTGACAAAGGGCAACCTTGGCGGAGTCCAACCCTCACCGGAAACGAATCCGACTTACTGCCGGCAATGCGGACCAAACTCTGGCAACGGTCGTACAGGGACCGAACACACATTTGTCAAAAACATTAAAAGGGAATACAGCTGTTTTCCTATTTGTTTTCAGATTCACATTTCTATCTATTTCTACCAGGCAACAGGCATTGACCGGAACTAGAATTAATTCCTGTTTTTGTATCTAAGACTTATGGGAAATGGGAAATCCACTGCAGTCTCCACTTACAGGTCAGACAATGCAAGCTGAGCTTTTTAGCGTTATTTTTCCAATGTTACAATGCGTGACCGGCGCGAGGAAAAGTTATCGTAGCGTCCAGGGCCCGCTTGTTCAAAACCCGGTTATAGCTTTAAGTAGATTTAACTGACCATTAACTTTAATGGCACTGTTATCTTGTTGTTCAAAACTATGTTAAATTTAACCAGCTGTTAACTTTCTGTTAAAGTTAACACACCTAAGGGCCGCCGCTAACTTTTTAACAGTGTGGTCAACTCTGTGTTCGTGGCTAATGCTGCCTTCATGATGCCCACTGAGCACAAGAAAAAGAGAGTCTATCGAGGGCTTGACTTTGATGTTGGTGATTATTCTGATGAAGAGTTAAGCACACGTTACCTCTTAGCAGTAATAAAATTCCAAGTCTCATGTTGAGTCCAAAGAGAAAGAATAAAAATATGTTTTAAGACAAGTTCTAAAAATGGACACAGAGAAAACAAAAATAAGTTATGATGAATTAAAACTAAATAAATAATGTCACAAAAATTCCTAAATTACTTCAACCATTGATTGTTTAACGTTTTCTTCGTCAGCAGAAAACTTCCGGCTTCTTTTTTTTCGGCAAGTGCCAGAGGTCATTTGGATAGGATCGATTGCTTTCGCCGACCTGGAAGCAAAAAGAGGAATTGTGGGACGAAAACAACACGGTTAACTTTGATGGTGCCGTTAACAAACGGCGTGACTAACCATGTTTTGAACAACGCATAATTAGCGGCCGATTAGTAACGGCGGGTTAAGAATTTAACCGGCGGTTAGGGGTTAAACAGTGGTTAAAATAACCGAGAATTGAACAACCAGGCCCAGGTTTTTAATTTTGTCTGGCCACCTTATTGATATGTGACTACTGGTAATGCAGTATCAAATTGAAATGACTCACCACATGCTGCTTAACTGCGAGTAATGACTGGCATTAAGATTGACTCGTTCACTGAATGAATGCTATTATAATTAATGGCAATTCCAGCAATGGCATTTAGACCAAGCAATACCTGTGTGAGAAAACCGTTCAATAAGTGGCAATGCTAGTAAGGATTTATATTTCAACAGATGGATGAGGATACTGTCCTAACATTGGTCCTGAGGGTATCTCAACTCCAGTCTTAATCCTAAACCACATCTTTCCTCTGAATAAACACATGAAAGTGAGTCATTCTTGTGGTGGGACTTTCACATGCTGCCTTGCTAATCAGTCATTAGCGGCGACGTGGATGCTAATGTAGACAAAGAGGGTATGTCTATGGAGCAGATGGACGAGCGCGTGAACAGATGGACTCACGACAGTAGCGCCAGTAGATATTGTTATAGAAGATGCCGTTGGACTCGTCTTTGTCCTTGGCGTGTTTGACCTAATGTAGCGTGACGACTGCTCCCTACAACAATTTCCTTCCTTTCCTCGACTATCGGGTGCATTTTGAACAGTCACTCAGGAGGGTGCCTGACGACTATAATCAGATTTCAGCCCAACACTCCCTCGGAAGAAATGTGACAAGTCAAGGGGAATATCTTTAATGGGTTTGCTGCGCACCCCCCTAACACTCCTCACCCCGTGGTGACTCCCTGTGTTAATGTCATCACGTTATCCAATGTCAACGACACAATGCAGACGTCATAAATCATCCGCCGCTGCATCACAAATCACAAGTTGTGCTGCCGCCTGTCTCCATGCAACAACAAAAAATAAAAATCTGTTTTGCTGAATAGTATTCATCGGTTTTATTCGATTGTTTTGTTTTTGTGATAAGCCAAAATCGAAATCACGATTAAATTTCGAATAACTGCCCAGCCTTAATGCATAATCATTGGAGATGCCAGTAATGATTGACTGTCCGATGCCTGTCAGCCACATGCTGCTTCACCAGACACGACATGGAGCTAACCAGCTCGGCTCCCGTTCCTTTCACTGTCATATAACTCACCTGTTTTCTTCCTTTCCCTAATCTCGAACCCTCCCTCATCCACACTGGCATAAATCTGCTGCCATCCTCCATTCTTTTGCACTATCGCGGCAGCGTCGCCTTGTAAAAAAATAAAAACATCATCATGGAGCGCCGTGATGAACGACTTCCATAAAAAGTGGCCGTTGGTTTGGAAGGTGACGGGAGCTGCTGTGTACTACGTCGAGAAGTCGACCGCGCAGCGAGCGTATGATGATGAACGTGGAGCCCTACTGTATACAACATGGGGTGGCACAAAAGTACCCAAACACATTTACCCATTTGATACACTTGCATTTGTCAAACACAGTTACATCTTTCAAGTTAGTGTTTCTTCTTGCCTTTTTGTTCAGGCCAGAGGTTGAGAAACCCTGATTTTGGCTAGTATGCTCGCTAATACTATTGAGGAGCCTCACATGAAGGTGGTATTTTTGGTGTTGAAATAATTAACAACTGAATACATATTCACATAATTTTAATTTTTGATGGTCATCTTCAGACCATTTTGCAGCTTCTGTACATAATCCTTTTTGGGGAGTGGGGCAGGGGTTGTCAATTATTCCACATTTTAGCAATTACGGTAACTGAATGTGTAGTTATTGCAATAGGGACTGTGCACTGTAATTTCAAAAGTGTAGACAATATGTGTGTGTGCGTGTGTTTATTATTTATTTATGTATATATATGGTGCTAAAAGTATTTCGCTCCATTCATTACTGTAAATCTCGTCGTGTAATCTTTTCTCATAACAGCTTATTGATTGGCCAAACAATAACACGGCGTCTCATAAGAACTCCCTCCTTGGATCCCCAGCGGTTTCAACGTTCACTTTACACTGGGCTGGAAAAGGAAAATGAGAGAAAGAATGCATATATTTATTTAATGTAGATATTTGCATAATTTTTCATTTCCATGTAGCGCGGCAACTAGTGGGATTTGAGTATTCCAATTAGATTGAATTTTACATTAGATTGGGCTTTTCATGTTAAATGACATAAGTGACTAAATGTTGGCTTGTTAGTATATAATGGAGAACTTGCACAAATTCTGAATGCTGCATGCAAAGTCTTGAAATGACTAAACAACTGGCAATCACTTAACATGCAGTTGTGTACAATTAGAACAGTGCAGTGCCATCCAAACATATTCTTCTATGCAATTTCTCCTCTTTTTTTGGAAAAGGCTAAATATCAGGTTGTGTACTGTTGCTATCAGTATCTGTCAGCAATGGATTATGTGCACAATTCACTTCCGCATTCGCCGGATGAGCGCACCCAAACTTCCGGTGCAGGCAGACTTCAGCGGAACGCACTGTTAATGTGATGTACAACTCTAATCCTAAATCCTGAACCCACTCAAAAAGAACAGGGGCCGCTCCTTTATCAGAATTTTAAAACTATTAATTACATCTCCCAGAGCTGTCATTTGGACGGCTTGAAGCTGCTCTGGTAATGTCGTCATTGCTTAAATGATTACTACACGGAAATACAAGCCGTTTGAGTAGCTAGGAAAGTTTGTTTTTTTTAATGTAAATTATGTATTGTAGCTCCTCTACGGGTCCACAAAATATCCTACGCCTCCATCCAGTCAGACGGTGTATAGGTTATGTGTTGAATCTTCAGATGGAACCTGCCGGCTAACTGTTCATAACATCTAAGATTTTCGTTGTTCCATTTCTATTTTTTGTTTTCCTTTTTCGTTTTTTTTTTTTTTTTTTTTTTTAAATGTGACGTTATTAGATAAAAATAGTTTATTACATTGATGATGAATACATGATAGATATAGATATAGATATTCTCAATAAACCAACCAACCAACTAACAACTCCTCTCTGGTCTGTAGCCTATTCTTCATCTCTACTCCGACATCGTCAATATTTTGAAGCAGATGTAATGCCTCTGCTGTTTATTTTTTTTTTCATGTCAGCCCATGGTGACATGCTGAAAAGTGGTTGCTATGGAAATCCGACAGTGTTGTCCGTGGTGCAAGAATAATGACTCATAAATGTTTTTATGTTTTTTATACAATAAAATGGCAGCATGGGAATAATATACATACAGGCACATGAAAAGTGAAAATGCCAGAAAGGCAGAAACAGATTATTTTGTAAACAGTGACAACACATTATGGTGTATTGTTACTAATGTGACCGCTAGGTGGCGCTGTGGTATGTTGTTGACTTGTAGGTTGAGAGCAAACAGTTCAGTAAAGACAACACCGAAGCAAAGTTGCCGTCTGCCTCTTTTTATAGAGCACTCTACACAAAGAGCTGTTAACCCCTGCTATAAGAAAGCCAACACAAGGTAAAGGACCACAACACACATCAAAGTTTAACTTCCAAAATACAGCTCTGGTTCTACTGTTAACAAACGGCGTCCTTGTGCGATCGAGTTATCCCTGCGAATGTTAACAAGTTCCAACAAACTGTCTCCGGTGGTCAGCATAAGAGAGAAAAAACAAGCAGAGTTAAACCTGTCTATCTGCGCACACAGCAGTGATTGCTCGATGTGCTGTCGTCTCTCCTCTTCCTCGATGCCTTGACAAATGCTCGCAATCACACTTATAAAAACAACAATGATGAAAATATACTCCAAAATGCTGACAACTGGTGAGGTTCTCTGAAGGAAAACAAATGGCAATCGCCACTACTGGAAAGGGCGGTGCGCTCAGAGATTTTGCCGGAAACACGTCACCGCTATTTGTGCATAGAGTCCATTGTATGTTTGTGGTTACCAGACAGCCTCAATGTTTGTAATAAGTATAACAGCAGCAGTTACAGTCTGTTAAGACAATTTACACGGCATTCCATACACCTTCTCTATGCAATTTCTCCTTTTTCGTTTTCTTCCTTCTCTCCTTCTTTTTCTATTTTTCTTTCATTTGAATTTTTTTCCATTTGTTTTCCATTTTCCCTTTCTCTACCCTTTTCTGTTTAGTTTTTTTTTCCTTCTCATGCCTATTATTCTTTTTTCTTTTTCAACTTTTTGTCTTTTCACCCTTTCCCTATTTTACTTTTTCTTCTTTTTCCCACTTTTTAAACATTTCCACATCTTCTTTCACTTTTCTCCTCTTTTGTCCAGAAGTGGTAAATGAATCATGTAGGAAGGACGAATTCACTAGCTGACAATCAAATGTTCACCTTCATTTCCTACTTTTTTTTTTTTTTTGGCCCTACTAAAGCAGACAGGAAGTCTTTTCCCTTCAATGGTGCAAAGACAGAATTCATACATGATTTTTTTTTTCAGTTCCTTGCTCCCCCGACAAAGCAGCACTATTGTGTCATATGTCTGTACAGGCCTGAGAGCTCATTATGGGCTGCTCTTTTTTTTTCTGACATCTCCACTGGAGGCAACAGATGACGAGCAGCGGGAAGCGACGGGCGAAGATTCTCAATGGTGAAAGCCGCAGTTTTTTCGTTAGCATCTTTTGTCATCCTGTCGCCCCGCGGGATGACGACTCTTTTTCTCCCACAGCCCCGTTGACTTCGGCCCTGACCCGAGCGCCAAACATCGTCAAGTATGATAAATGCAGCTGTGGCTGCTATTGTTCAACCTCAAAGCCGCTCAGAGCTGTCAGGATGTGGAACAAACACACCCGCAAATTGTGCTGAATGGAAGATTAGATCATACATCATGTTCAACAAAATTGTGAAATGATAACTAAAGACTTTAATGTTGATGAACACCTTCTGTCTTGTTATGGTAGACACAGTGATAGCATTTCAAGTCAGTCAGTGGAACTGGTGTCAGGGGGCTTATATTCTTTGATCCTCTTGTTGAAGAAAAAATCTAATATCTCCATACAGTAACGTTTGGGCTGAGACCAATAATATCACACCCACCCTGAGGGAGCTGCACGTATTTATCTTCAAATTACCATGTTATGATTTGGGTAAATTCTCTTGTAGGAGCTCAAGTGGTCAACCTGGAATTCACCCACAATGACAGCTTGAAACCAAAATGAACTTCTTGGCATTCAGACTAAATCATCCCAATGTAGTAGAATGTGTTTGTTTTTGTTTTTCAAATCACATGTTGCGATTTGAGAGGAAAAAAAACAACCTCTGCTGCTTCTTTTCAGTCAGTTGGTCGACTTTATTTTTTACAAAGTCTGTATATTTGATGTATTTACTTTTATAGTGTAATAGATTTCAGTGCTTAGGAAATGCATGTGTACATATTTCATGAAACATTCAAATTTGAGGCGGCCCGGTGCATGAGTGGTTAGCACGTCCTCCTCCCAGTGCTGAAGATGTAAGATTGAGTCTGGGCTTCGGCCTTCCTTTTGTCTGTTTGTGCCCTGAGATTGGCTGGCAAGCAATTCATGGTGTACACCGGGATAAGCTACAGCACCCCCGCGACCCTTGTGAGGAATAGGCAAAGGAAATGGATGGTTGGAAGAAAAGTTTAAGTGATAAAGCCACAGATTTGTTTGCATTCTTCTTGTAATCTGTTTTACTGACCTATGTTTACGCCACACTTGTTTGGTAGAATTTTGTAAAGTTGTCATAGTAAACGCTGCAAGTCAAAATGTTAACTCTAATTGAAGTAGTTACAAATTCTTTTGTATTAATTATGAATGGGTCATTTGCTTTTTTACATAAGCATAACCTGCAAGACCAAAGCATTTATGTTAGGGGTCAGCAGTAGAGTCGATATGTTCGGTATAAGCTATGAATTTGCCTGAATGTAGAAATTTGGACCCTACCGTCAGATCGCGATAGTTGATTGATTACATCTTTGGATCCAGTTCCGTGTGCAAGTTCGCACTGCTCCATGGCACAGAACTTCCCGAGTTCTACGCCCGCATCTAGTGAGTGTTGGGGGGGCTAAATAAAGTTAAAAGTGTTTTAGTCATAAATATTTAAAATACAAGAATAACCTTTACCGTTACTCCAAATGGAGGAATTTGCATTGTTTCTTCAGCAACATTGGATATAGAAAAATAACATGCCAAAGAATACATTTGTACAATATGTACATGGCACAAAAGTAATACAGGCCATGCATTAACTATTCAACTACACAGTAAATTTGACTCCATTTAGAGTGGGACCAAATAGACTCAATTTTAGAGTAATATTTACACTTGGAAGAGAGTAAAATAAAGAATTGGAAAAAATAAAAATAAAAGCGCCTCTCAAGATAGGAATGAACTCACGAACTTCAGTTTGGGAGACAGCCAATCTGCTCCCTGAGCCACGTAGCTCCTGCTTTGTGCATTAGTATGTCGCTCATGTCAGCTGCAGCTGATTTCATGATTGCATGGAATCTTCCTAACGCCAAGGCCCCATTCACACGAAAACATCAGCACAATATTTATTTATTTTTTACCGTTTGAGCAATTCGTCAACATGGCAGCTCGGTTTAGGAGCTTGAAACCAATAACTTTTGGAACCGGAATCCAGAGTGGAAAGATTTCGAAATGCGCCCCGGACGTTCCAATGTGGACACCATATGCGGGATATTCCTCCAGTGATGATTTAATTCTCGTGTGGCTGCACACCAATCGCCAATCTGTCAACAACAATGGCATACCCATATGAAAAAAGCCTATATGATATATATATGGCAAGCATGATACATTCCTTTCATAAATTGAGTAGAATTATCTTTATAAGGATTGTGTATGTCTTATATAATATCTGTGCAATTATGGCCCCTTTCATACCAAAAACAACCCATAAATCATATAGGGGATTTTCAAACTCTTATATGAATATTACAAGTTCTACATATGTTTTATATATGGAATTTAAAATGTTTGATATATAATACAAATAACTATTTAAAACGATTTATATATGAACTTTATAAGAACATATTAAAGTTTTCATAAAAAATCACTTACATTTAATATCTAAATCTAGTAAATTAGTTGTAAGTATTTTAGGCAATTTAAATATGATTTTAATAAGTTAGTAATGTTAAATGCTTACAAATTCTATATAAGGATTTAATACTATTACTATATTTATATGATAGATTAATGTATTTATCCTTATATGTATATCATGTGCATTGTACAAAGGACATATGCAATTTGAATACAGTCCACAATTGTGTCAAAATTTTTATTCCAGACATTTACACACCCATACACGCTTTAATTTGCACAACATCAAACGGCGTGGGTAAACTAGTCCTTCCATCTAACTGTCAAAGATTACATATTCCCAAAACACTGACATTCTCATCTAAGCCCCCCCATCCCCCCACCCCAAAAAAACAAATAAACAAAACAAAAACCTTATGCATAACTTCAAGCAATTTGTTGTTTTTTCTTACATACACTATTTAGAATGCCACGAACCCTGATTGGCCCAGACCCCCAGGCAAATTAAACGTGGCTCAGGCATCAAAACTTCACTACACCTGAACTAACATGGCCAAAGCACAGCACCTGACAATTTACTCTTGACTGTTGTCAAACAGCATGATGGTTTCAGGGTCCAGATTTTTAGGTTTATTCTTTGCCCTGATTTCGGAGAGCTTTGAGTTGATCACAGTACCAATATGTGATGGGATGACATGAGGCCATTTTTGTAATGCTGCTCCTGTAAGACAAACAACATAAATAGCTATTATTAATTGACCAGCATATACAATTTCCATCTGCAGAAATAAAACCACTTAAAGGATATCTCTGGTGGCCCATTTCAAGGTATTGATGGGACGGAGCAATATTGTCAAGTTTGATAAATACCTGGTGTTTCCATTTTTGTGTCTCGTTTTGTCTGTGCCAAAATAATTCCCCTGGTTAATTTTAGCGCACGGCGCACACACATTAGTTACTATTAAATACTATTGAGTGATGCAACAGATAATTTGCCAATGGATGTTATGTCTTTCATCCAGAAGCTGATACTTACTTCCATCCATCCATCCATCCATCCATTTTCTGAACCGCTTGCTCCTCACAAGGGTCGCGGGGTGTGCCGGAGCCGATCCCAGCTGGCTTGGGGCAGTAGGTGGGGTACACCCTGAACTGGTTGCCAGCCAATCACAGGGCACGCAGAGAGGAACAACCATCCACACTCACAAGCATACCTATGGACAATCCGGAGCACCCATTTAACCTGCCATGCATGTCTTTGGAATGTGGGAGGAGACCAGAGTACCCGGAGAAGACCCATGCGGGCACGGGAAGAACATGCAAACTCCACTCAGGAAGGCCGGAGCCTGGACTCGAACCCGAGTCCTCAGAACTGGGAGGTGGACGTGCTAACCAGTCAGCCATGTGTTAACTCTTTTGAATTTTAATAAGGACGTCTTCAACATTTTTTGAACCACTTGCACGCACATTCTCTTTTTCTCAGCAGTTAATTACTTGCATAATTTAAAATGGAAAAAAAAATGACCCCGATAGTTTGCCATGAACAAATATTCTGAATGATCATCCACGGTCAAAATTAATAGAGATTAATCTGCGTTATTACATGATTAATGTGATCATTTCTTGTGATCAATTAATTAGTTAATGCTTTAACTTTGAAAGCCCTAATTTAAACACAACTGTGCATAATGGCATGCCATATATATTTGCACAAGAACAGCAGTGATATAATTTAAGTAGGTTCTTTTTATACAAAATATATAAGACTTGGTATTGCATTGGGCATGTCTGACACACATGATTTTAAACATACATAAATTGTATGCATTTTGTATTTGGGAGTTTTGTGACATATAAAATCCACATAGAATTCTGTTAAAACATATAAGATTCATATGCAATTTTTCTAGGACTTTTTCATATAGCCGTGTCTTCGTCGTTTTACACAACCTCCTTAGCTTGTTTATGCTTTTCCAGCAAAATGTTTTGCGTGATGTTGTACTTGAATCACCCGGCATTGTCACGTCTTCTGTGTTCATTTCACTGATCTGTATATATTACTGGCTAGCCGATAGCCCATACACGCCCATGCAAGCCGTTGAAGTGACAGGGCAGCCATCTTACTCTTCCCATCTCGCGAGCAGACTACTGTTTAAACTACTTTGAAGACCCCCTTTTCTTTTATCAGTCAGTTTCTAGACCCCTGTTGTTTCTGCTAAGTACTGTCTCCAATGTTCTCTAATTTCTATCCTGTAAATGAATAGGATCGTATGACGAAAAATGTTTCTTGGGAGGAGTAATATGGTGGCCTTGCGGCTTCAAAAGTCTTCAATCGGCGATTCAGATCAGTGGTTCGTCTTCTTTGCTGATTCTTCTTCTACACTATCCGTCCAGACTTGAACACCCTGAGTGTCTTCATTTGGTCTGTACAAGACTTGTTTGAGGATGAAGCTAGCTTTGCTTCCGATTGAACAGGGCCCAAGAGACCAAAAACAATGTCTTTGGTCTGTTGGAGAAAAGCAAACAGTGAGAGAGGCATAGCTCATGTGGTAGTGTGGCAGTCTCCCAAGCTGAAGGTTGTGAGTTCGTTCCTCGACCCTTGATTGAGGTTTTTTTTTGTTTTGTTTTTTTTCAAATTTTATATTTTACTCTCTTCCTAGTGTAAATATTAGTTTACTCTAAATTAGAGTCTATTTGGTCCCTATTTAAATAGAGTCAAATTTACACGACAGAATTTACTGTGTAGCAACGTGATTTTTTATTTTTATTGCTGCTTACTGACTTTACTGACCTCTATTTCTCAGAAATTAACTTATTGCGGGTGGGCGTGGAACGTATAGCCCGTGATAAGTGAGCCAACCGTGTATAATATTCCTATGTTGCCATTTTATGAATCAAAAACACAAAAATAGTTATGGGTCATTGACAGCGTTGTCGGGTTTCCATAGCAACCACTTATCAGTGACGGTATGAAGAGAAGAAGAGTCACCATGGTCAATAAAAACACTTATACAGTAAAAGCATTACATCTGTTTCAAAAAACTGACAAGGCTAAGGTCATTGGATCCGGTGGCAAAGAGGAAACGTACTGTCAACTTTGAACACAGTTCAAAGTATTAGCATATAGTTTAAAAAAAAAAAAAAAAAGGCTGGGGGATAACAAGCTCTGTCGGAAGCTCCAAGACCTCAACCGCACCCGTCTGCTACAGAGGGGGAAGAACGGTATTGCGTAGACTCAGAAAAGGAGCTACATTAAAAGATACAACAGAATTGAATTTGTAATAAACAAAATACCTTTATTAGCTATTCAAACTGTTTTTTCTTTTTTCTTCTTCTTTATAATGATTTTAGACGATGATGTCTATACCAGAGCTCCAGCTGTCAAAATTACGGCTCTGGGGCATTTACAGTAAATTCTGTAGAGTAAATTTGACTATATTTAGAGTGGGACCAAATAGACTCAATTTTAGAGTAATATTTACACTTGGAAGAGAGTAAAATAAAGAATTGGGGAAAAAAATAAAACTCATTCAAGGGTTGAGGAACGAACTCACGACCTTCAGCATGGGAGACAGCCGATCTACTGCCTGAGCCACGCAGGTCCTGCTGTGTGTTAGTATATCACTCATGTCAGCTGGAATCTGTGTAACTCCAAGACCATGTTTATTGGTCTCCTCTTAGATAGAGGTAAATAGTAGTAGGGGCATAGATCAGGTGGTATTGTGACAGTCTCCCAAGCTGACGGTCGTGAGTTCGTTCCTCAACCCTTGAGTGAGTTTTACTTTTTTCAATTCTTTCTTTTACTCTCTTCCAAGTGTAAATGTTTCTCTAAAATTGAGTCTATTTGGTCCCACTGTAAATAAAGTTAAATTTACTCTGAGTAGTCAAATTTACGCTACAGAATTTACTGTGTAGTTCTCAGGAAAGGAGTGGCTCCTATTCTTTTTGAATAAAGCCTTCCCACACCGAAAGTCCTGGTGCATGACATTATGACATTGAATGTGTTTTTCTCAAAATGAGGCATTTCAACCTGGCAACAAACTGCTGTAACATTGTCAATTTTTGAGGTATGTACATGTATTATATATCATTTTAAAAGGAATTATGTGTAGAAATAGAATATACAATTATCTCACTGTTCATATTTTGGACCCAAAAGGACCTTTTTTCACATTATGGTACCGCGCCACAAGGTGGCGCCTCCTTGTTTTCGTTGTGGCTAGTTTTTTATTTGGCCATCAGTATATTTGATGCCGTGGACTTGTAAGCGTAATCGTGACACGTGGTAGCGCAAAAAAACCCCCTACATTTTACTTTTTTTTTTGTATTAGTAGCGTAAGCCTGTGGATTTCCAGTCCCTTTATTTGCTTTCCAATTTTTTTGCTATCCACTGACCAGCAATCAGCTGGATCCAGCTGATCAGCCACCGCGCGTTACAAGCCGGTACCATATATATATATATATATATATATATTATTATATATTATAATTTGTACAAATTCTCTAGTAGGAGTACAAACTCTGGCGCTGCTGAGTCAGTTGTAAGGGATTGTGTTCGGGGAACCATAAAACGCAGGCATTTTTCACAGAGTGTGAATTGACTGCCAGTGCAGAATCAGTCTGGGAGTATCGCTGTTGCCAGATAAGTTAAGCGCACCCCCTGTGTCCCTCTTCACATTTCTGCTGATACGCACCACCTGTGGGTCTGCTATTAGCAAGTCTATCGATCATGAGGCCAGAAAGACCCGCGTCAATATCCAGAAAGCATGTCTTCCATGTTTTGTTTCTTTTTTTTTTTTTTTTTGTTCTCTTTACCTTAACAGAAATCTCACACATTATACCGATGCCAATCCATGCAGGGGGACGGGGAGGGGAGTGTTTTTGTATCATATTGATCCAAATGAATGTCTTATTTCTCCTTGCAATAGTGCTACAAAGATCTGCCCACACAAAAAAGAAGGCAGACATACAGACTGATTTTCTCCTAGGGGCAGAATTTGTGATACTATGTGCCTACTGTTAGCTTCGCTTACATCAGTACCCATGTGGCGGCATAGCCAAGTTTCGTCACAGTGATACATGCAAATATAATCTTTTGTCTGTGAACTAATTAAAACGAGTTGCCTGATTATCTCTGTTCTCCTCAAAGCAGATGGGTCTTCGTTAGGCTAATGAGGTGGGAGGGGCTGGCTGGCAGGGACCCTGACAGGCACGATAAAACACTGCATCACCACATAAACAACTCTTTCTTCGATGATTTCAAGTGTCTTTTGTCTAAATTTACATGTGTTCTGGGAGTACCACTTGACTCTTGATTATTGTGATGCTATTGTTGCACACAAGTGTGTTTGTGTGTGTGTGTGCGAAGCACAGGAGGCCAATAATGACAGCTTGCTATTTAAGTAATTAAAATGTGTCATTTTCTACTTTCACTTTCATAAACATTTCACCTCAAAATAAATGAAACAAAAGTAACAGGAGGCGTCGCGAGTTAACTGTACTGTAATTACCGTGACTGCAGCCACGTTTCCACCAACTCATGCAGTTAGTCTCATGAGCTCGAAAATAAACACCTCAGCTTAAAACGAGACCAAAAATAGGTAACTTTGAATACCTTTATGAAATAACTGGAAACCAAATATAACAAATGGCATCCAGTTTGTCTTCATGTTCCTTTAAGTTTAAGTTATGTTCGGCTTGCCTTGTGTGTCTCCCATTGTCTCGTCAAGCATTGTCCTGCCCACCTGTGTTTGCCTGACTTCCTCGTGTGTCAACCTATCAGGACCCTCTGCCACTTGTGTCTTGCCCAGCTGTGTCTCGTTGTGTCAATTAGTGTGTGTATTTAGTCTCTTGTCTCCCCACTGTCTGTGACGGTTCATTGTTGGTTTCCTCCCGTCATGCTGCCCGTTTTTGCCTTGAAGTTCCCGCCATGTTTTGCTTTGCTTGTTTCTTTTTAGTAGCTGCAATAACCTTTACCTATGCTGAATGAGATAAAAGTTAAGATAGTTTACCAGGGGAATTATCTAATTGGAAAAAATAAACGCCTCACCTCAAATAAACTGCTCGGTGCCTGAGCTATATGTCAATCACATAACATCATAGCTCCAAGCAGACGGGGTGCACACAAAGAAAAGTGCAACTGTTACGTGCCTCGCTTCACTCTTACACCATCAGTGGGACAATTTACGACTTCCTCAAATACGCAAGTTACTCTCTGCAGTTGTGTACATCCATAATCTGACTGAGCACTGCCTGTCTCTTCTCGCAGGTGTTCACCCGGTACGGCAAGTGTTACATGTTCAACGCGGCCGAGGAGGGCAAGTCCCTGCGCACCACCATGAAAGGCGGCACGGGGAACGGACTGGAGATCATGTTGGACATCCAGCAAGACGAATACCTGCCAGTGTGGGGCGACGCAGGTGGGCCTCGCTTGGTACTTAAGACTCCAATCTGTAGAGACCAAGCGGTTCTTTCCGTTGATGAGAAAGTCACCTCTCTGCTTGCCCGCCTCGGGGGGCGGGGTGTTTGTTTTTTTTTTTTTTGTTTTTTTTTCATTCACGCAATTGAAATTCATCTATAATTAACGCAGCGGTGAGTCACGGTTCTCTGAAAGGGACCGCGGCAGGACACAGCCTAATTTCACTCGTATTTCATGTGTGTTACATGCTATTTATAAATGTTCTTTTTCCATTCCTAGAACACAAAAAAAAATACTAATATGGATACTTTTTTGCTTCCTGACCAAAAATCAAAGGACAGATGAATAACTCCCTAATACAACAATAAAAGTACACACAGGTAACGGTAAAATGATTTTACTTCCCGCTGATGTCAAAAGATCAAACGATGCGACACTCATAAGGCACTTAAAAATGTCAGCTGGAAATATATAACCTAAATAAAACAGTAAAGATGTACACATGGAAGAAAAAAAATCATATACAACACGTTTGATTGCCTTTAGGTACCTTTTGATCTGGCATCAAGGACGAACCAAATGGAATTACGTGCCTGAAAACAATAACATCTTGTTCATCTGGATTTTATTACCGCCTGGTATTAGAAGATCACCAGAGAGAATGATTAATGATTCCTCATAACACATAGAACATGTCGGATTGAAATTTATAATATCAATAAAACACTAAGAACGTGCACATGTAATCAATAAAGTAGCTTTGATCTGACATCCGAGACATAATAAGCCTTCATAACACAAATTGGAATGAGCATCTGCATCTATTGCACCCAAATGTGGTCTGTGAATCTCCTACCTGGTTTTCTTGTCATTCTTATGTATTCTGGAAAGCTCGCATGTGCGCAACAAGCAGCAATTTGACAGACAGTGAACAATGCTTTAAAAAAAGGACTTCAAGCTAATGCCATTCCCAGTTGAAGTTTACTGTCAAACAAGGAGAAATTATGTTGGGGGGTTTTTCTGCATGTCCAACCACACAACTTTGCCCTTTGCTAGCTAAATGCTAATAGACAGCCAAATTGTCATAGATCACTATTGAGTACGTAGTTTTGTTGTGCTATTCTGCCCCTCGTTAGCCAAGTCGCACGCACCAGCGGTTGCAATGAACTAATGATGCATTGACTGTTTAATTCTTTACATTCCATTTGATTATTTTATGACTGTGTTTTATGGAAAGGCATAGTGTGACTGATTGTGATCTTTTCCTTCAATACGCTTTACAAAAAGTTTTGTTGGGATTTTTGGAGAAGCTGGAATGTTGTTCGTAATATAATTGCTACCTGGGCCAGTGCTGGTTCTGACTACTTGTATTGGCTTTCTACTTCATCAAGTCAAGTCATACATTGCAAAGCATGTTTAATTTTGGAGGCAAAATGGAGTTTCCTGTTGCCCGGCAACTGGACGTTATTTAAAGGACATGCTGCCTGTTGTGCATCTGGAAGGTGTTGCAACATAATAATCAACTCAAGTCAACTCTAATAGGCAATATTCTTAGAGGTGAACAAACATTTAGCATGTCTGGAAACTCTCATTTGAAATCCTAACCTCGATTTGAAAAGCCCTACATTTGAAACTCGAAGACTTAAATCTGAACTCTGGTTTGAGCCTCAAAAACCCTTCTGAGTAACTCTCACCCTATCTTGAACCTAGAACTTTAAGCCAAAATACTGACTTAAAACCCAAATTTGAGACCCTGGCACTACCTTGAAATCCTAATTTCAAATGCAAAAAAGATGCTGCTACCAAATCTAATATTGAGGTCTAAGGAACTGAGCAATAAAAGAAAAAGGGGCTCAATTCCTTAGACCCCAATATTAGATTTGGTAGAGGCATCTTTTGTTGAATTACAGTTATAATAATTTAAAAAAAACATGTCCTCCTGTAAACACATTCAGGATATAATATATACACATATAGATACATCATGTATTTAAGGCAAGTTGTAAAATGTCTGAAATCCTGTTTAAAACATTTAACATTAACATTTAAAACATAAATCGTCCTCTTTCTACGAAGTATTGTCTCCAATGTTCTCCAATTTGGATATTGTAAATGTATAGGATCGTATGGCAAGTAGTCTTGGGTCTAGTGGCTATCCAGTAATATATACAGATCAGAGCTGCTGCTTAGCTACGCTTAGTGGCGTAGAAGAAGAAAATTTAATAGCAAAAGAAGAGTGTCTTTCGAGTGAAGGCAAAACAAGCTCGAGAGAAACAAACTAAGATCTCGTTTTGTTTCACGACTTGTGCAAAATAAACACATAATGGAAGGTCAGATAAAGACTCGATTTCTGTTTTTCAGTGTCCAATTTTAAATGAGAAGCGGCTCATTCTCGTTCAATTGAGACAGCAACACTGCCTCCTGTGGACGGAAGAGGAACAGGCCTGAGACGCGTGAATATCTGAGGGCTTGTGTGTGTGAAAATCTCAAACAGCGCGATGTTTGTCTCAAACCTAAACGTGCGTGCGCGACGATCCACAAAGGCACTTGCGACAACTCGCAAGCAAAAGTCATGGAAAATCACACACAAAATTTAAAAAGACGTGAAAATCGCAGATATATTTGTGGATCTCAAAAACAGATGAAAATCAAGAATATTTTTGTGGATCTGAAAAACGTGAAAATCGTGAAAATATTTGTGGATCTCAAAACACGTGAAAATCAAGAAAATGTTTATGGATCTAAAAAACACGTGAAAATCACGAATATGTTTGTGGATCTGAAAAACACGTGAAAATCACAAATGTATTTGTATGAATATTTTTGAGACAAATCTCTCCCCATACTTGAAACCCTACCCAAGTCTCAAAACCTCAGCCTTGTTTTGAAGCCTTACCATCACCCCATCCTGAATGAATGAATAACAATGTTTTGGTACCTTTTTAGCTATGAGAAAGTCAAATGAGTTGCTTCAAGTCTTTAGTTGTCATGGCGACCATTCGTGTCTTTTTAGGATTCCCAAGCAAGACCTCAAACGTTTCATTTCCTGCTGATGATGGCCGATTACTTCACAGTACATTTTTCGCTGTTACGCTTCCTCACAACATGAAAGGCCACCCAAAGAAAAAAGAAAAAAAAGATGATAAATGCCATAGTGCCGTGCTGTCAAAAAATGGAATCATCCAAGAGTGGATCAGAGTTTGCAATACTAATAAAAAACGACTAATAAAAAACATTTCCCGGGAAAGCAATTACTCCGTGCTCGACCTCGTCTATTTTTAGTCTTCTTGTTGAGCTCCGAGCAGCAATAGAAATAATTAATAAGCAAACAAGTATGTGCTGTGTTGCATTCTTAATGACTTCCTCTCCTTTATTCATTTTTATGGCTCATTTTGCTTTGAGGTCCTCGGCGGAGACCCGTCAAAAACAAGAAAATTGTAACCTGCATCCCAAAGCAGCAGGTGTGTCGCTGTAGCAGCAAACTGCAACAGAGACATCAGAGCCAATCAGAAGCCAGATGAAAGTCATGTCTGGAAAAGATCTCTCTTGAAACCCTAATTTCAAAACTTGAAAGACTAACCCCGGGTTTTCACTGGATGCGGTTGCGGTGCGGTTGCGGTGCGGTGCGTCTTGACTGCGTGCTCCGGACGGGTCAATTTTTTTGTCAATCCACACCGGCTCCGCACAGCTGCGGTCCGGCAGCTCCGTCGCCGCCCACTTCCCAACGTGTCTCGCGGGACCGCGCGCGCGCGCGATCATGCGGCATTTCACAACGAGAGGTGGACTTCTTTTTATTTAACATTTTCTTCTTCTTCTGCTATGAGATTCCATGCAGCATCCTTTTTTTGGTTGTCCTTGTAAAGTATATTAATAACGAGAGTCGGGTCAGTGCGGGTCCACTCTTTATTTCTGTCTTCCCCGTCCGGCTGCCGCTCAGTACGGCAAGCGAGACGGGCACAACAAGCAATCGGGAACATCAAACTCACAATACATTACAGTCCTTATAAAGCGGATGTGCCGTGTCATATATTATTTTGTGGTTTTCCACCTCCAATATAAACCTCTCTTCGTCCATGTTCGCTGGTGTCTAAACCGTGAATGAGCACATGGCCCGGCGACGCCCACGTCACGTTTTGCTGAAAAACTTGTGAAATAGGAGCTGGCGAGTGTTTTATTCTGAAAGGTAACCGGAAATTTATTTTGAAACTGCCTCGGTCTTCCTGTCCCGCTCGATGTGTTTTGTGCTAGCTTGCCATTTGCCGCAGGCCTTCCGCAGTCGACACGCAACGCAGCCGCAAGCGGTGTAAACTGCACCATTCGAATGAATGGAATCTAATTGCTTGCGTCGCCGGACCGCACCGCAACCGCACCGCAACCGCATCCAGTGAAAACCCGGGGTTAGAGCTGCCTTTTTGGTCCGCTTTAAATGGACCAGAGTATGTTTCCCACGCTGATCCGAACCTTTTGTACAGGTCTGAATACACACAAATGAATCCTGACCAAACAAGCAGCCCTAGAGACATTTTTTGAGGTGGTCTCGGTCGGCTTCCAAACGCACTCGGTTTGGTTTGCTTCGTTGTCGAAATACAAACCACGGCAGATCTCCAACTGCAAGACATATGCGCCTTTTTGGGCTAAACAAGCCACCGTAGCCAAGCATCGCAGGTGGTTTGTTGTTTGTTGTCCTGTTGTGAATATTGTGCTAATTTCATTCATAATCCTCTGTATTGTTTAGTCACGCTGCTGTCAGCATGTTGTGGGCCAGGGCAGCTGAGCTAGAAACAGGTTTCGCAAACCTGCGTTGAATGAGCTTCTCTTGACGCTTGCAAATATCTTGAATCTAATAATGCCACAAATATGCAGAGCAGTAATGCAGCACGTCGGAATTTCATGTTTTCCTCTATTTCCGGGTTTCGTTATGCGTTCGTCATTTTTGTCCAATGGGAGCACAGATTGTCACGCAGGTCGACGTGATTACGCAATATAATCCACTTGCAAAAAGCACAAGTCGAATGTGAAACGCACCAAACGAAAAAAAAAAAAGTCTGCTTTTGTTTCCGGACCAAACAAGCAAACTAAAGGACTTTTATGGTCTGAATACACCCTGAAAGCCCGAAACCTATTTCTTTGACGTCACATTTGAATTGTGCTGTCAAAGTTAAAGTATTAACTAATTAATTAATCACAAAAGAATTATCGCATTAATCACGCTATTAATTTTGACCGCAGACTAGCTGACAGCAGATGGTTATGTTAAAGGCAACAGGTTGTGTTTGAGCAATAAACATAACGACATGTGTTAAAGTAAAGCATTTAATAAATGTTTGCATATAACATTCAGAATATTTGTTCATGTTCAACTATTGGGGTCATTTTTTTCCCCATTTTATACTATGCAAGTAATTGATTAACTAATTAGAAAAAGGAGGATGAGCGTGTGCAGTGGATAAAATTTTTTGAAGACGTCCTCATTACATTAAATGTCAAAAATTAACACGACAGGTGCTCTTTAAAATTGGTGGGCAAAAAATGTTGATAAAATAGCCATTTTCATTAAACGATTAATCATGATTCATCAAAATTCTAAGATGTGATTAATCTGATTAAAAAAAAAATGAATCGTTTGACAGCTCTAATTTGAATAGATTGATCCTTGTTTAAAACCCTAATTCTAAACCCTAACCCTGTCTCTAAGCTTTGAACATTTATCTTGAAAATTACCTTGTACCCTAATTTGATACTTTAACGTACACCTTGGCCCACTCTTAAAATCCTGAAAGCCTTATCCCTCTCTTAATTTGAGACACTAGTTTTTGTTTCAAGCCCTAACTTCAAACTCAAATCCTATCTGGAAACATTGATCTAAAATGCTAATTGTGACTTTCAACCCTTACCCTGTCCTGTAACCTAAATTTGAAACCCTAAGACGTGTTCAGAATCTTACTTTTAAACTTTAACCCAGTTTTGTAGCCCTAATTTGAACCTTGGCTTGGAACATTAACCCTTTTCCTTTGGAAAACAATGATCAAAGTTTTTGACTTTTTTCTTTTTTTCTGTTGGTATGCGGAAGAGGATCTCAACTCTTCAAAATGGTCGCAACTCTGATACTGTCTTGGCCGCGTACCCACACGGAGGCGGCTCAGCCTAGCCCATGTGAGAATGTGTGACCTTGATGGTCTTAACTGGTTTCCGCTGGATACGTGTGACAGAGTGCAGATAGATCGAAAGGCGCCAAGCCAGGACAGGTCACAGCGACACAACGACCTAGCTCAAATTACCTATCGACTCATTAAGAGGCCTAATCTAACATTATGGATCAAACCAGTAACTGAATCATAATTAATTGATGTTACTTTGTACATTTTCTGCACTGTCAATTTGAAACAATGTCCAGTTTTTGAATAAAGGGAGTGGAATATGTTTTTCCAACAAACTGATTAATCAATTGCTGAAATAATTGTTTGTTGCAGCAGTGCTTTGAAGCCTGACCAATCGGGATTTCCCGTTTGCCATCCATCTTAACGCAGCCTAAACACATACTGTACTATCACTGCCTGTATGTACTGTATAGCCGTCCTTCACTTGTGTCTTGTCTTTTACGAGTGCGGCTTTCTATCTAAGGCTTTCTTTCCTTGCGAGTCTTTTTGCATGCAAGGACTCACGAATGTGTTATCATCAGGGCTGCAGCTAATTTGCATGTGTGGGCGTGAAAGTGCCAAGAAGGCAAAAGGCCATAAACAAGAACACAAACAAGGTGAGCTTTAAAATGATGAAAACACTTGATGAATGACTAAGGTCCTTCATTTACAATGCCGTGTGTGTGTGAGCTCCTTTTTTCATCTCATCGCAGCTGCAGCAAATGCACCAAAATGGATGTCAAGAAGTGTGATTTTGAAGGTTGTCAGACACTGAATGACTCAAGTGCTTCACTGTCACTTCAAAGTGTACAAGTGTATTATTTATTAGTTAGTTAGCTTTTAAACTGTCTGCCGTTATTTATCGGCGTCCTGATTGAAGCCCTACTTTAAAACTCCACTTTGAAACCTGAACACTTGTTTGAAACCCTAAGCCTGAGAAATATATACTCAACTAAAATACAAATGCAGTACTTTTGTTTTTGCACCCGTTTATGAGATGAACTCAAAGGTCTCAAACTTTTTCCACATACACAATATCACCATTTCCCTCAAATATTGTTCACAAACCAGTCTAATCTGTGATACTGAGCACTTCTCCTTTGCCGAGATAATCCATCCCACCTCACAGGTGTATCATTTCAAGATGCTGATTAAACACCATGATTAGTACTGACTGGTTTTCTGAGTCCCCAGAAGCCCCAAATATAACAAAATTGCATCTTTCAGATTGGCCTTAAATTGTGGACACCCGAAGGCACACCTGTGCACTAATCATGGTGTCTAATCAGCATCTTGATATGAATGCAGATGAAGCATCCACACTCACAATCACACCGAGGGACAATTTTAGAGTGTTAAACAATCTACCATGCATGTCTTTGGAATGTGGGAGGAACTGGAGTACCTTTACTGGAGAAAACCCACACAGGCACAGGAAGAACATACAAACTCCACCCGAAGCCCGGCTTCAAGCTCACAACTCAAACTGATGCTACTTTATCACTAAAATGACGGAATTGATTGTCTTGAAAAGAACAATAAGCGTTTTGATTTTGAAGGATGTGAATGACAAGATCCCTGAAGTACTTCACTTGGGTCAGGTCAAGAGTCTAATTGATTTTCTTGAAATCTCCACACGGGTCCAAGGTGCTTCACCACTTCAACGATTGAATGTGTCACCTGAGCACCTACTTGAGGCTCCATGGGATTGTCAATTACTTTTGCCTTTGTTAGGTCAAGAGCATTATTGTCGTTTTGGGATTTTAGACACCACCTTCACGAGGTACCTCACTATCAAAGACTGTCGCGTTTTCACCTTGTCACACATCTTTTATGGAAGTGTGTGTGTGTGTGGGTGTGTGTGTGTGTGTGTTTTTAATCTTTGTCAGCTGAAGAACCCAACTGAAGGATATCTCATACATACTTTCTTTTCTCATACATTTTGGAGTGTTATGCTCCTTCCCTGCTGGCCGGCAAAAACACAGACTGTCGGCGTTTATTGCATCTGAGCTGTCACCATGGCCACAGCGACAGACTGATAAGTGCGTGCTGGTAGTTTAATGGGGGGAGGGGTTGATTAACTCTAAATCCCACGCATTTTCTGTGACAAGGTAACTCCAGAATCCCACCAGATTTCGCATATTTTCACCCATTTTCAATGCTTATTAGAATATTGTGTGCTATGACTAAATAGACATGCTGGGTGTCGTTTGAAAGGTTGGGTTCTCTTTCATTAGAAAAAAAAAGTATGATTCTACCTTATTCTGTTCTTTAGTAATCATCATTTGAAAATGGCTTGATTTGACATAATTCAAGAATCTCGGGCAAAATAAGGAGAAATTAAGCTTTTTGTGAAATGATGCATTTTCTGCAAAACAGTGACTTTTACAGTAATATTTTTTGGTTTAGTGACATCTCAAATATCTCAACAGTCCTTGCCTTCCATAAAACATGAAAAAAAAATTGAAAATGTGTTTTTGATAGCAAAATAAGGATTTATTTACATATCTGATAGCGTGTGTAAACAGCAATATTTTCACATTTCACAAACTATTTACAAAATGTTGATCATTTACAGGAATGTTTGTGCATGTGTGTGGGCGTGCGTGCTCGTGCGTGTGCGCTATTTAGTACTATACAGGGAAATACTAGCAACATTTTCACATTTGATAAACTATTTACTAATTTGGGGTTATTTACAAAATATGCATGCATGAGTGGGTGCATGGGTTTTGTTTTGAAACCCAATAGTGTCTTTTGTGTGATCGCGTGTGAAGCTTTCTTCTGCGTTCAGGGGGACACTGCAAGATGTTCACACGCTTGTGCCTCTGCCAGTGTAGTAGCTGCTTCTGTAAATTACAGAAAATACTGTGATCAAGATGTAATTTTTATTATTGTTGCAAGGTATTGTGATTTTTTTTTTTTTTTTTTTTTACCTCTCGGTCGCACTGCGTGTGACTGCGAAGGGGCCATCTGTGTACGCTGCCCCAACTGTAATCGAATGTTGTGTAACTGTCACGCCGCCACCAGAGTGGCGGTTCATGCTCTTATTTTCACAGTCAGGTTCCCGGTTTATTTTGAAAGTACTAACTCTCATCTCTCCCCAGGTCACTTACCCTTCCTGCAGCCTCACTGATTACCGGTCCACGCCCATGATCACTACCACCTGTTCCCAATCAACCCGGACATAAAAGCCACCTGAATTCTCTCCTCGTTGCCGAAGTGTCACATATCTCAGTGCATGGAAGCGTCCTCTCAGTCCTCGTACCACAGTCCTTGTTTGATGTCTAGCCTTGCCTTGTCTTGCGCCTTTAGTTTGCCCTGGTTTTCCTCCCTTGTGGAGCACCTTTTGTTGTCCCTGTTTTTGAGTGCCCTTTTTTGTATCTCCCGTGTGGAGCTCTTTTTGTTCAGCCTTTTTTCCCTCTTTTAAGAGGCGTTTTGGTTTTCGTGTTATTAAAGCTGCAGCCTTGTTGGCCAACTTTACATCTGCGTCTGAGTCCTACCTCCTCACGTCGTGTCAGTACACTTCGGCCAGCATGGACTCAGCAGATAAGTTGGAGGCTGCACTGCGGAGGCAGGCCACTCGCTTGTCACACCTGGAGGAGGTCCAGTAAGCCATGGCCACCCGGATAGGTGAACTTGCTGGACAGGTGCAGGGGCTGATGAGCCACCTGCAACACTCCACGCTACCCGCCACGAGACAGGAAACCACCGCTGAACCACCGACCACAACTCCAGCATTGGCCGGAGTAGGTCTGAGACTGGCTCCCCCGGAGCGTTATTCAGGAGTACCAGGACACTGCCAGGCATTCCTGACTGAATGCGATATTCATTTTGAACTTTCACCACAGGCCTTTCCTACAGACCGTTCCCGCGTGGCCTTCATGATCTCGCACCTGACTGGACGAGCCAGGGACTGGGCCACCGCGGAATGGGCACGAAACTCCCTGACCTGCTCAACCGCAGCCGGGTTTTGCATGACTCTCCGCCAAGTTTTCGATCCAGTCAACATGGATCGAGAGAAGACGCGAGAACTCAGCTATTTCAGACAAGGCAGAGAATCGGTCAATGATTATGCCATCCGATTCCGAACTCTAGCAGCCAAGAGTGGCTGGAACGACACAGCTCTCTATGATCACTTTTTAAAGGGACTCACAACCTCAATGCAGGAAGTCTTGCTTCCTAGTGACTTACCCGGCGACCTGGACTCGTTGATTTCGCTTGCCATCCGCACTGATCATCGGAGGCGGGAGCTCAAGCAGAGCAGCGGACTCCAAGGGATACCCGGTTCTGGACCCCTCCAGCATCCACTGGCAAGTGAGACTCCACGATATGCATTTCCCCAGTCATCCTCCGCGAGGGAGGTCAGTGGGAATGACGAGGAACCCATGCAGCTTGGTCGGGCCCAGTTAACCACAGAGGAGCGACAGCGTCGCCGCCAAGAAGGCCGCTGCTACTACTGTGGTGAACTTGGTCATCGGGTTGGAACTTGCACCGTGAAGAGAGGTTCACCGGTGAGTTTCCCGTCACCCCGACCTGCTAAGACACAAAGAATCACGCAAGCCCAGATGCCCACCATGCTATGACCATTGACATGCCAGCACTCATCGACTCCGGTTCCGACGAGAGCCTCATGGACTGGGGCCTCGTTAAGCAAGTACGAGCCACCACCGCACCCCTTCCCCGGATCATCCAGGCCAGAGCCCTGAATGGCAAGGAGCTCTTCAGCATCATCCACATCACCGAACCCCTGGAAGTACGAATTGGACAACATATCGAAAATCTCCGTTTCCACGTAATCCAAGCTTCGTCTCCCACTTTGGTTCTGGGATATCCTTGGCTACGTCAACACAACCCCCGAATCGACTGGAACTCCGGGAATGTACTGGAATGGGGAAATGATTGTAAGGATCACGTTTTGGACCAATCAGCGACAAGTGCATCCTCAGCCGCAGTCAACATGGTCACCCTTGAGTCTCTCGCTCCCGAGCCTCGCCGGGTGCCGCCTCAAGCCCCCGAGCCTCGCCGGGCGCAGCTCGAAGACCTTACGCCATGCCAAGTCTCTGCATCATGTCACGCCAAGTCTCTGCATCAAGTCACGCCAGGTCTCTGCATCACGCCGACCAAGCCAAAGCCGACCAAGCCAAAGCCGTTCAAGCCAAAGCCGTCCAAGCCAAAGTCGTCCAAGCCAAAGTCGTCCAAGCCAAAGTCGTCCACGCCAAAGTCGTCCACGCCAAAGTCGTCCAAGCCAAAGTCGTCCACGCCAAAGTCGTCCACGCCAAAGTCGTCCACGCCAAAGTCGTCCACGCCAAAGTCGTCCACGCCAAAGCCGTCCACGCCAAAGCCGTCCACGCCAAAGCCGTCCACGCCAAAGCCGTCCACGCCAAAGCCGTCCACGCCTAAGCCGTCCATGCCAAAGTCTACCACACCACGCCAGATCGGCCAAGCCTGCCACGCCTCACCAAGCCTGCCACGACTCGCCAAGTCCGCCAAGCCTGCCACGCCAAGTCTGCCACGCCTCGCCAAGTCTGCCAAGCCTGCTACGCCAAGTCTCCCACGCCTGCCAAGCCTGCCACGCCTCGTCAAGTTTGCCAAGCCTGCCACGCCAAGTCTGCCACGTTTGCCACGCCTCGCCAAGTCTGCCAAGTCTACCAAGTCAAACCGGTCCACGAGATCCCCTTGGTACTTTCCAAACCTGATCCTGCGCTAGGAAAAGGTCTTCAGAACGGTCCCGACGGGACTCTCGTCTGGCGTCATGGACGCCCTCCTGAACTGTCTTTTTGTCTGGGACGGATGGGTGGGTCGTGTTCACACCTCCGTGCCCCCTTCCACCCGCCCTTGTTTTTGGACTCCTTGCTGAAAGGCCGTCAAGGGCCGGCCATTGAGGGGGGGGTACTGTCACGCCGCCACCAGAGTGGCGGTTCATGCTCTTATTTTCACAGTCAGGTTCCCGGTTTATTTTGAAAGTACTAACTCTCATCTCACCCCAGGTCACTTACCCTTCCTGCAGCCTCACTGATTACCGGTCCACGCCCATGATCACTACCACCTGTTCCCAATCAACCCGGACATAAAAGCCACCTGAATTCTCTCCTCGTTGCCGAAGTGTCACATATCTCAGTGCATGGAAGCGTCCTCTCAGTCCTCGTACCACAGTCCTTGTTTGATGTCTAGCCTTGCCTTGTCTTGCGCCTTTAGTTTGCCCTGGTTTTCCTCCCTTGTGGAGCGCCTTTTGTTGTCCCTGTTTTTGAGTGCCCTTTTTTGTATCTCCCGTGTGGAGCTCTTTTTGTTCAGCCTTTTTTCCCTCTTTAAGAGGCGTTTTGGTTTTCGTGTTATTAAAGCTGCAGCCTTGTTGGCCAACTTTACATCTGCGTCTGAGTCCTACCTCCTCACGTCGTGTCAGTAACATGCGTTAGTACGAGGTTACAGACATTGCACATACAGTATACAGAAGCATGTCTGTGAATATTCTCATCCATCCAAGTCATTTCATCCCTGTGACATTCAATATACTGAACTAGTACAATTGTGATCACTCGATTTACAGAATGCTAAACGTTAGCTTACCTCCGGGGCTTCCAGAAGCTTTCGGGGATAAATCGCTGCTGCTGCTACCTTTGCCACACTTGATTCTGATCTGTTCAACTGGTGAAGGCGGCTCGAGTTCGCCAAATTCGTCACGGATTCCTCTTCAGATGACCTTGACTGGTCAGAGATACGACGATGCAAACTTTCACTTCGTGTCTCAGAGAACGCCGGAGGCGGTGGCTTCTGAAGTGGGCGCCCGTGACGTTTTTGTCGCTTTTCACACTCTCTTATGCAGAATCCGGCTCCTTGATCTTTCTATTCGTCATCTTTTGACCGATCGTGACAAATGCTCTGCTCAAAAGCGTGAGCTTTTGTTTTTAGCGGCCTCCGGTTAGCCGCCGTTAGCACTCGTCTTTTCTCCCCCAGCCACCGGCCCCCACCACTCCACAACACTCCGCCTTTACTAGGAAATCACATCCTTCTCGTGTAAAGAGACCATCACTGCCATCAAGAGGGCACAGTTCGTCACTACAGTGCTTCACGGGCTTAATACTCAGAGGGAAACTGCCCAAGAGTCTCATCCACCCATTCATTAAAAAAAACAGATTTGACGAACTTTCTCGTCTGCGGGTGACGCCCACCGGGTTTCACGTGACGAACTAGTTCGTCCGCGGATTGCAATGAGTTAAATGCTTCCTAGAAACACAAGAGCGCATGTGACGCTGCTGTGATGTTATTAATTTCTACGTGGAAGAATTCACTCACTCACTTTTACCGGAAATGTTATTTTGTACATGTGCTCGTGTGCATGTGTGTGTTGTTTTCAAGGTCTTTCATCAAACTTCTTTTATCGCGCAAATTGGGCCAATTAATTATTACATTAAATAATTGATTGATTCATTAAATGGAGGAGACTGAAGTTGAATATTTCCATTAAACTCGAGCTCGCCTTTCAGACCACCACATTGGTTTTTAGATAGTTTATCTGGATAACCTCAGTAAATTAGTCAGTAAAGTGACGGATGCTACATTTTAATAGTTTGAGTTCATTTTTCAGTTTAGAGCAGGGGTGTCACATGGAGGAAAATATATTACCAAGTGGGCCGTATCAGTAAAATAACCGTATATAACTTAAAAACGATTGCCGTCATTTATACGCAGATTTTCGTGGACCAGCCCTAAATTACGGAGCTCAACTGTAATCATGTTGTTCCGAAAAGTAACACGCATGCAAATGGAACGCGGCAACACTTTGACGGTATATGTTCCGGGCATGTTAAATCCACCTGTTTTGCATATATATTGTTCCCAGAATGCATTGTGTGGCGCAGTTAATAACGTTAAAAGGACGCTAATCCTTACTAGTAATTGGATTTTTTTCATATTTAACACATTTGTCGGTCTATGATTACAAAAAAATTAATAATAATACTAAAAGAAAAAGGTAATTTTAAGTTGTGTGTAAAATGACATCCAGGCCGATTGCCCGTACAAGTTGCATTGCTCATCTGAGGACTGCTTGTGAAATTACAATTTAATATGTTTTGATTGTGGCCGGCTGATTAATTAGTCCAACATTACAATTTTTTATTTTTTATTTTATTTTATTTTTGAACTATACAAGATTATCTCGCGGTCCGGATTAAGCCCCTTTGCGGTCCTGATCCGGCCCACGGGCCGTATGTTTGACACCACTGGTTCAGAGTATAAATATAAATTGTTAAAACACACAGTGCACAAGCAGGTTTTAATTATGTGCATGTTTATTCTCTGGTTTACTTGGGAACTTAAAAAGGCAAAATGATAACTATGGAAATTGGAATGGGACCACCAAGAACTTAGAAGGTTAAAATAAACAAAGATAAGAAAGATCAACTAAAGAGGAACAATCGTTAACCACTCAATCCAATTGGAAGCACCAATTTGTACAATTTGGTTAAATGTTTGCTAAATTGAACTTACAAATGGTTTGATCTCGAGTCTGAGGCTTGCCCTGATGTCACGCTCACAGGCAAGCAGGCTCGTTGAAGAAGACATGGAAAAAAAAGTTCAGCAGGGAGAAACAAAAAATGTCCTTGCGGCTGTTCGAGATTGCAGTTTGCAATCCTCCCGGCGTCTGATCTGCTGGTTTTCGAGCAGCACATTTGGAAGGCCACTTTGTGGCGGCCTTCAGCCTGGCAGAGACGAGAAAGCGTTATCTGCGCTCAACTGTCACGTTGCAATGGCTGGGGACGTAAGTGAGCATGTTGGGTCACACAACCAAGAAAAGAAAAAGTGAAGGGATGTTTCTAATATTCCTGCCACCAAAAAAGGGAAGAAAAAAATGGTGGAAAGAACTGCGAGGGGTAATGCTTTGATATGAAGGTTCAATCAAATCAACCCGCAACTGATATTAACAGAAAGTAACCCAAAGTTTACAACTGTTACTCTTTTACGTGCACTAAAAAAAATGTTGATAAGGCCAAATGAGGAAATGCCCACACCCATGATGAAACACATGCACAGTAATTCATCATGTTAATATGACAAAATGTCATGTGTTGGCAATAGTTCATTGTTCTGTCGCAAAATAAGACGGGTTCTAGAAAAAGGGTTTATTTTCTCCCCTTCCGCAATGTTTGAGGGTTTTGAAATGCAAAAGTCAGTGGGCACCTGACAGCGGGGGTTCGTCACCCCCTCACTTTAGAGAGTTACAAGACAAAAGAATCAACCGGACAATGTTCACTACATCGTTAATAACATGTTTTTCATCAAAGTGGCCATTTTTGACATAAAACCTTTCCTTGTACCAAATTGAACACCAATCATTAGAAATCAATTAGGTCTTTTTTTTTCCCCCCTGTCAGTTGTTTCTATTCCTGATTGCCTACGAACACACAAAGGACGGCATCTTTTTATTGAAGCTCCACATTGTTCTACAAGCAAACGACTCACAACGAAGCTATTGGATGTTTTGCCTCATCTGTTTTCTTGTTCCTGACTGTGAACAAATAAAACCACGTAAAAATATTGCTCTGGTTCTCAAAGGAGCACCAGAACTTGTTGCTTGGTGCTCATTATTCTTCCTGACTGACTCTACTTGTTTTTCCCCATTTGCTGTCTCCGTTCCAACACTTCTATATTCCTTTGCAGAGGACACGGCGTTCGAGGCAGGGGTCCGAGTC